>NC_030679.2:5780637-5912733 GCF_000004195.4 Xenopus tropicalis
TTTGTATTTATACATATGTAGGAGGTCCAATAGTGGTTTCCTTAGACAGTACAGTATGGGTCAGCTTATTGTTGGCCCAAGAACATTCCTTCTCGTATATTTATAGTATACATATGGGTAGGTGCCATAGGGTTTCCCTAGACAGTACATATGGTTACAAGCTATTGGTGCTATATAAAAACTTTATGCCCAGACCGGTACAAGTGGCTGGGGAGATACAATTTGACTGACAGTGGAAGCACATAAGAAGTTTAGTTGCTCGAGTGCCGGGGTTTAATAGAAAGTAACTTCCTCCCAATACAACAGTCAGCGGGGGGTTAAACTGGTGATCCCTGTGAGGCTTTGACCTTGGAGTGCTTAAGTTTCAGGCATAAAGGTTCCCAACTGGCAAGATAGGAGTTAAGTGCTTTATAGGGGCAGAACAGTAAGTAATTGGTGGCCGCCCGCACCATTTGTATTTATACATATGGTAGGAGGTGCCATAGTGGTTTCCCTTAGACAGTACAGTATGGGGGTACAGCTTATTGTGTGCCCAGAACATTCCTTCTCTGTATATTTGTATTTATACATATGGGTAGGGGGTGCCATAGTGTTTCCCTTAGACAGTACATATGGGGGTACAGCTATTGGTGCCTATATAAACATACTTTATGCCCAGACCCGGTACAAGTGGCTGCGGGAGATACAATATGACTGACAGTCGGAAGCCAATAGAAGTTTAGTTGCTCGAGTGCCGGGGATTATAGAAAGTAACTTCCTCCCAATACAAAGCTCAGCGGCGGGGTTAAACTGTGATCCACTGTGAGGCTTCTGACCTTTGAGTGTTTAGAGTCAGAGCAAATAAAGGTTCCCAACTGGCAGATTAAGGAGTTAAGTGCTTTATAGGGGCAGAACAGTAAGTAATTGGTGGCCGCCCGCACCATTATATGGGTAGGAGGTGCCATAGGTGTTTCCCTTAGACAGTACAGTATGGGGTACAGCTTATTGTGTGCCCAGAACATTCCTTCTCTGTATATTTTGTTATTATACATATGGGTAGGGGTGCCATAATGTTTCCCTTAGACAGACAGTATGGGGGTACAGCTTATTGTGTGCCCAGAACATTCCTTCTCTGTATATTTGTATTATACGTTTGGGTAGGGGTGCCATAGTGTTTCCTTAGACAGTACAGTATGGGGGTACAGCTTATTGTGTGCCCAGAAACATTCCTTTCTCTGTATATTTGTTTTTTATACATATGGGTAGGGGTTGCCATAGTGTTTCCCTTAGACAGTACAGTATGGGGTACAGCTTATTGTGTGCCCAGAACATTCCTTTCTCTGTATATTTGTATTATACATATGGGTAGGAGGTGCCATAGTGTTCCCTTAGACAAGTACAGTATGGGGATACAGCTTATTGTGTGCCCAGAACATTCCTTCTCTGTATATTGTATTTATACATATGGGTAGGAGGTGCCATAGTGTTCCCCTTAGACAGTACAGTATGGGGGTACAGCTTATTTGTGTGCCCAGAACATTCTTCTCTGTATATTTGTATTATACATATGGGTAGGGGGTGCCATAGTGTTTCCCTAGACAGTACAGTATGGGGGTACAGCTTATTGTGTGCCCAGAACATTCCTTCTCTGTATATTTGTATTTATACATATGGGTAGGGGGTGCCATAGTGTTTCCCTTAGACAGTACAGTATGGGGGTACAGCTTATTGGTGTGCCCAGAACATTCCTTCCTCTGTATATTTGTCATTTATACATATGGGTAGGGGGTGCCATAGTGTTTCCCTTAGACAGTACAGTATGTGGGGTACAGCTTGTTGTGTGCCCAGAACATTCCTTCTCTGTATATTTGTATTTATACATATGGGTAGGGGGGTGCCATAGTGTTTCCCTAGACAGTACAGTATGGGGGTACAGCTTATTGTGTGCCCAGAACATTCCTTCTCTGTATATTTGTATTTATACATATGGTAGGGGTGCCATAGTGTTTCCCTTAGACAGTACAGTATGGGGGTACAGGCTTATTGTGTGCCCAGAAATTCCCTCTCCTGTATATTTGTATTTATACATATGGGTAGGGGTGCATAGTGTTTCCCTTAGACAGTACAGTATGGGGGTACAGCTTATTTGGTGCCCAGAACATTCCTTCTCTGTATATTTGTATTTATACATATGGGTAGGAGGTGCCACTAGTGTTTCCCTTAGACAGTACAGTCATGGGGGGTACACGCTTATTGTCGTGCCCAGAACATTCCTTCTCTGTATATTTGTATTTTAACATATGGGTAGGAGGTCCATAGTGTTTCCCTTAGACAGTACAGTATGGGGGTACAGCTTATTGTGTGCCCAGAACATTCCTTCTCTGTATATTTGTATTTATACATATGGGTAGGAGGTGCCATAGTGTTTCCCTTAGACAGTACAGTATGGGGGTACAGCTTATTGTGTGCCCAGAACATTCCTTCTCTGTATATTTGTATTTATACATATGGGTAGGGGGTGCCATAGTGTTTCCCTTAGACAGTACAGTATGGGGGTACAGCTTATTGGTGCCTATATAAACACTTTATGCCCAGACCCCGGTACAAGTGGCTGCGGGAGATACAATATGACTGACAGTCGGAAGCCAATAGAAGTTTAGTTGCTCGAGTGCCGGGGGATTAATAGAAAGTAACTTCCTCCCAATACAAAGCTCAGCGCGGGGTTAAACTGTGAGTCACTGTGAGGCTTCTGACCTTTGAGTGATTAGAGTCAGAGCAAATAAAGGTTCCCAACTGGCAGATAAGGAGTTAAGTGCTTTATAGGGCAGAACAGAGTATTGTGCCCCCCCCCCCCAAAGCCCGTGCCAATGCCACATCACAGAGAGCCCGGCCCGATAAGGTTAGAGAGAGCGGAACGAGGTACAGGAAAATGCCACGCGGATCAGCTTCTGCCCCTGTCTAGGGCAATAATACCTGCCAGCAGCCATCAGTCTGTGCCCTTGCACCAAGGAATGCTCTGGGCACACAATAAGCTGTACCCCCATACTGTACTGTCTAAGGGAAACACTATGGCACCCCCTACCCATATGTATAAATACAAATATACAGAGAAGGAATGTTCTGGGCACACAATAAGCTGTACCCCCATACTGTACTGTCTAAGGGAAACACTATGGCACCCCCTACCCATATGTATAAATACAAATATACAGAGAAGGAATGTTCTGGGCACACAATAAGCTGTACCCCCATACTGTACTGTCTAAGGGAAACACTATGGCACCTCCTACCCATATGTATAAATACAAATATACAGAGAAGGAATGTTCTGGGCACACAATAAGCTGTACCCCCATACTGTACTGTCTAAGGGAAACACTATGGCACCCCTACCCATATGTATAAATACAAATATACAGAGAAGGAATGCTCTGGGCACACAATAAGCTGTACCCCCATACTGTACTGTCTAAGGGAAACACTATGGCACCTCCTACCCATATGTATAAATACAAATATACAGAGAAGGAATGTTCTGGGCACACACTAAGCTGTACCCCCATACTGTACTGTCTAAGGGAAACACTATGGCACCCCCTACCCATATGTATAAATACAAATATACAGAGAAGGAATGTTCTGGGCACACAATAAGCTGTACCCCCATACTGTACTGTCTAAGGGAAACACTATGGCACCCCCTACCCATATGTATAAATACAAATATACAGAGAAGGAATGTTCTGGGCACACAATAAGCTGTACCCCCATACTGTACTGTCTAAGGGAAACACTATGGCACCCCCTACCCATATGTATAAATACAAATATACAGAGAAGGAATGTTCTGGGCACACAATAAGCTGTACCCCCATACTGTACTGTCTAAGGGAAACACTATGGCACCTCCTACCCATATGTATAAATACAAATATACAGAGAAGGAATGTTCTGGGCACACAATAAGCTGTACCCCATACTGTACTGTCTAAGGGAAACACTATGGCACCTCCTACCCATATGTATAAATACAAATATACAGAGAGGGAGTGTTCTGGGCACACAATAAGCTGTACCCCCATACTGTACTGTCTAAGGGAAACACTATGGCACCCCCTACCCATATGTATAAATACAAATATACAGAGAGGGAATGTTCTGGGCACACAATAAGCTGTACCCCCATACTGTACTGTCTAAGGGAACACTATGGCACCTCCTACCCATATGTATAAATACAAATATACAGAGAAGGAATGTTCTGGGCACACAATAAGCTGTACCCCCATACTGTACTGTCTAAGGGAAACACTATGGCACCCCCTACCCATATGTATAAATACAAATATACAGAGAAGGAATGTTCTGGGCACACAATAAGCTGTACCCCCATACTGTACTGTCTAAGGGAAACACTATGGCACCTCCTACCCATATGTATAAATACAAATATACAGAGAAGGAATGCTCTGGGCACAGTCTGTGCTACTGTAAAATACAATATTATAGGTAGTGAGGGATAATAATAAAAATGATATTACACTTATTTTGAGGGTTACTTCCCCTTTAACTCTTGCAACACTGGACAGGAAGTGTCAGTTACCCTTATGTGCAGCCTATGGGGAGGTTTGTACAGAAGGGAAGCGCACACACTGCTAATGTACAAAAGCAGGGAGTGAATGCTGGGTATTATGTGGGTACAACCCACTTACTGGGGGGGGTAGATGGTGCCACTGCCTGGCTACGTTGCTTAGTAACAGACTGCCCATTCCCATGGGTATCAGTTCTTGGAGGTCCCTGGGGCTCTTGCCCTGCTAGGGGAAGGGGGCATTTAGACTGGCACACAGAGACCATTCCCCTGGCTGGTTACCTACCCTACAGGGGGCATTTAGACTGGCACACAGATACCATTCCCCTGGCTGGTTACCTACCCTACAGGGGGCATTTAGACTGGCACACAGATACCATTGCCCTGGCTGGTTACCTACCCTACAGGGGGCATTTAGACTGGCACACAGATACCATTCCCCTGGCTGGTTACCTACCCTACAGGGGGCATTTAGACTGGCACACAGATACCATTCCCCTGGCTGGTTACCTACCCTACAGGGGGCATTTAGACTGGCACACAGAGACCATTCCCCTGGCTGGTTACCTACCCTACAGGGGGCATTTAGACTGGCACACAGATACCATTGCCCTGGCTGGTTACCTACCCTACAGGGGGCATTTAGACTGGCACACAGATACCATTCCCCTGACTGGTTACCTACCCTACAGGGGGCATTTTAGACTGGCACACAGATACCATTCCCCTGGCTGGTTACCTACCCTACAGGGGCATTTAGACTGGCACACAGACACCATTCCCCTGGCTGGTTACCTACCCTACAGGGGGCATTTAGACTGGCACACAGACACCATTCCCCTGGCTGGTTACCTACCCTACAGGGGGCATTTAGACTGGCACACAGACACCATTCCCCTGGCTGGTTACCTACCCTACAGGGGGCATTTAGACTGGCACACAGAGACCATTCCCCTGGCTGGTTACCTACCCTACAGGGGGCATTTAGACTGGCACACAGATACCATTCCCCTGGCTGGTTACCTACCCTACAGGGGGCATTTAGACTGGCACACAGACACCATTCCCCTGGCTGGTTACCTACCCTACAGGGGGCATTTAGACTGGCACACAGATACCATTCCCCTGGCTGGTTACCTACCCTACAGGGGGCATTTAGACTGGCACACAGACACCATTCCCTGGCTGGTTACCTACCCTACAGGGGGCATTAGACTGGCACACAGATACCATTCCCCTGGCTGGTTACCTACCCTACAGGGGGCATTTAGACTGGCACACAGATACCATTCCCCTGGCTGGTTACCTACCCTACAGGGGGCATTTAGACTGGCACACAGATACCATTCCCCTGGCTGGTTACCTACCGCTACAGGGGGCATTTAGACTGGCACACAGATACCATTCCCCTGGCTGGTTACCTACCCTACAGGGGCATTTAGACTGGCACACAGACACCATTCCCCTGGCTGGTTACCTACCCTACAGGGGGCATTTAGACTGGCACACAGATACCATTCCCCTGGCTGGTTACCTACCCTACAGGGGGCATTTAGACTGGCACACAGATACCATTCCCCTGGCTGGTTACCTACCTTACAGGGGGCATTTAGACTGGCACACAGATACCATTCCCCTGGCTGGTTACCTACCCTACAGGGGGCATTTAGACTGGCACACAGATACCATTCCCCTGGCTGGTTACCTACCCTACAGGGGGTATTTAGACTGGCACACAGACACCATTCCCCTGGCTGGTTACCTACCCTACAGGGGGCATTTAGACTGGCACACAGATACCATTCCCCTGGCTGGTTACCTACCTTACAGGGGGCATTTAGACTGGCACACAGACACCATTGCCCTGGCTGGTTACCTACCCTACAGGGGGCATTTAGACTGGCACACAGACACCATTCCCCTGGCTGGTTACCTACCCTACAGGGGGCATTTAGACTGGCACACAGACACCATTCCCCTGGCTGGTTACCTACCCTACAGGGGGCATTTAGACTGGCACACAGACACCATTGCCCTGGCTGGTTACCTACCCTACAGGGGGCATTTAGACTGGCACACAGATACCATTGCCCTGGCTGGTTACCTACCCTACAGGGGGTATTTAGACTGGCACACAGAGACCATTCCCCTGGCTGGTTACCTACCCTACAGGGGGCATTTAGACTGGCACACAGATACCATTGCCCTGGCAGGTTACCTACCCTACAGAGGGCATTTAGACTGGCACACAGAGACCATTCCCCTGGCAGGTTACCTACCCTACAGGGGGCATTTAGACTGGCACACAGATACCATTCCCCTGGCTGGTTACCTACCCTACAGGGGGCATTTAGACTGGCACACAGATACCATTCCCCTGGCTGGTTACCTACCCTACAGGGGGTATTTAGACTGGCACACAGATACCATTCCCCTGGCTGGTTACCTACCCTACAGGGGGGCATTTAGACTGGCACACAGACACCATTCCCCTGGCTGGTTACCTACCCTACAGGGGGCATTTAGACTGGCACACAGATACCATTCCCCTGGCTGGTTACCTACCCTACAGGGGGCATTTAGACTGGCACACAGATACCATTCCCCTGGCTGGTTACCTACCTTACAGGGGGCATTTAGACTGGCACACAGATACCATTCCCCTGGCTGGTTACCTACCCTACAGGGGGCATTTAGACTGGCACACAGATACCATTCCCCTGGCTGGTTACCTACCCTACAGGGGGCATTTAGACTGGCACACAGATACCATTCCCCTGGCTGGTTACCTACCTTACAGGGGGCATTTAGACTGGCACACAGACACCATTGCCCTGGCTGGTTACCTACCCTACAGGGGGCATTTAGACTGGCACACAGACACCATTCCCCTGGCTGGTTACCTACCCTACAGGGGGCATTTAGACTGGCACACAGACACCATTCCCCTGGCTGGTTACCTACCCTACAGGGGGCATTTAGACTGGCACACAGACACCATTGCCCTGGCTGGTTACCTACCCTACAGGGGGCATTTAGACTGGCACACAGATACCATTGCCCTGGCTGGTTACCTACCCTACAGGGGGTATTTAGACTGGCACACAGAGACCATTCCCCTGGCTGGTTACCTACCCTACAGGGGGCATTTAGACTGGCACACAGATACCATTGCCCTGGCAGGTTACCTACCCTACAGAGGGCATTTAGACTGGCACACAGAGACCATTCCCCTGGCAGGTTACCTACCCTACAGGGGGCATTTAGACTGGCACACAGATACCATTCCCCTGGCTGGTTACCTACCCTACAGGGGGCATTTAGACTGGCACACAGATACCATTCCCCTGGCTGGTTACCTACCCTACAGGGGGTATTTAGACTGGCACACAGATACCATTCCCCTGGCTGGTTACCTACCCTACAGGGGGGCATTTAGACTGGCACACAGACACCATTCCCCTGGCTGGTTACCTACCCTACAGGGGGTATTTAGACTGGCACACAGATACCATTCCCCTGGCTGGTTACCTACCCTACAGGGGGCATTTAGACTGGCACACAGATACCATTCCCCTGGCTGGTTACCTACCCTACAGGGGGCATTTAGACTGGCACACAGACACCATTCCCCTGGCTGGTTACCTACCCTACAGGGGGCATTTAGACTGGCACACAGACACCATTCCCCTGGCTGGTTACCTACCCTACAGGGGGCATTTAGACTGGCACACAGATACCATTCCCCTGGCTGGTTACCTACCCTACAGGGGGCATTTAGACTGGCACACAGATACCATTCCCCTGGCTGGTTACCTACCCTACAGGGGGCATTTAGACTGGCACACAGACACCATTCCCCTGGCTGGTTACCTACCCTACAGGGGGCATTTAGACTGGCACACAGATACCATTCCCCTGGCTGGTTACCTACCCTACAGGGGGCATTTAGACTGGCACACAGATACCATTCCCCTGGCTGGTTACCTACCCTACAGGGGGCATTTAGACTGGCACACAGATACCATTCCCCTGGCTGGTTACCTACCTTACAGGGGGCATTTAGACTGGCACACAGACACCATTCCCTGGCTGGTTACCTACCCTACAGGGGGCATTTAGACTGGCACACAGATACCATTCCCCTGGCTGGTTACCTACCCTACAGGGGGCATTTAGACTGGCACACAGATACCATTCCCCTGGCTGGTTACCTACCTTACAGGGGGCATTTAGACTGGCACACAGATACCATTCCCCTGGCTGGTTACCTACCCTACAGGGGGCATTTAGACTGGCACACAGATACCATTCCCCTGGCTGGTTACCTACCCTACAGGGGCATTTAGACTGGCACACAGATACCATTCCCCTGGCTGGTTACCTACCCTACAGGGGGCATTTAGACTGGCACACAGACACCATTCCCCTGGCTGGTTACCTACCCTACAGGGGGCATTTAGACTGGCACACAGATACCATTCCCCTGGCTGGTTACCTACCCTACAGGGGGCATTTAGACTGGCACACAGATACCATTCCCCTGGCTGGTTACCTACCCTACAGGGGGCATTTAGACTGGCACACAGATACCATTCCCCTGGCTGGTTACCTACCCTACAGGGGCATTTAGACTGGCACACAGATACCATTCCCCTGGCTGGTTACCTACCCTACAGGGGGCATTTAGACTGGCACACAGACACCATTCCCCTGGCTGGTTACCTACCCTACAGGGGGCATTTAGACTGGCACACAGACACCATTCCCCTGGCTGGTTACCTACCCTACAGGGGGCATTTAGACTGGCACACAGACACCATTCCCCTGGGGTATCAGTACTTGGGATTGCCTGGGCAGTTGCCCTGCTGGGAAGCATATGGATCGGTTCCTGCCCCACAGGGGGCATTCAGACTGGCACAGGGAGCCTATTGGGTGTCGGACCTGTAGATCCTGGGGGACAAGGAGCAGGGAACACTCACCGCTCCGGGGATCGAATGAGACTACGAACACGGCAGCGATATGATCATCCTCCAGCTGGGGCAGCGGGGTGAGCTCTCCCGGGGGCCTCCGGCTCCAGCCGGCCCCGTAACCCCGGCCCCACCTCTCCGCTTGCTCGGACTCCGGAGCCGGACTCACCCCGGTGCCCTCAGCCCAGTCCAGTAGCGGCGCCCGGTCCGTCCGCCCGGCCATTCCGCTAAGCGAAGCTGCCTCTCTCCATCCCCCGGGGCACCGGATGTGCGGGGGCGGGGCTAGCCCGGCCATGGGATTTCTCCGTAGGCAGACACCATGGAAGAGATAGAGCGCTTTCACATTCCAACGTCACTTCCGTTATCAGCCAGCTGGGGATTGGATGCTGCCAGCTGTTCTGAGACAGGGACCTCTCTGATTGGCTGCCCTAGGCTTCTATGTGCCATCCCCTGCCTGGCACCCCAGGCCTTACCTGCAGTTCCTTGCCTGGCACTACTGTGACCCTAATTAGGGTTAATTAAGTTAATTAATGCCAATGTTATTAATAGGGGAAAAAGTTACAAATATAGAAAGGCACCCCTATAAACAACAATGGTATTTCCCCCCCAGCAGGAAATCCCCCCACCCTTGTGTGCTGTGTCTTTGGTTTACAGACAAGGGAGAGTTCCATTTGTTCCCTGTTCAACAGTTAAACCAAAAGCTGCGGTTGGCACTAAATAATGCACAAGTCTGACCGGCTAAAATAACCTGAGCGGCCGAACACGCCAGGAGTCTGGGCTATTTCTGGAGTAGAAAGAAGCCGCTGGCGGGGACGTAGGATTAACCCTGGCACTGCCAGACTCCTAACACAAGCTGCAAATTTTGTGATTAATAAGAAAGCAACAAAATCCCCTGCGTAATTCCAACCCTGAGCCGCTACATTGTTTCAGGAGTCAGAACTGTATGTAGATGTTACATAGATAAGTCCAGTTGTGACATGGGGGTTAGTGACAAACCCGTCAGGTTCTGCCGGTTCCCATGACCAACCTGAGCGGCTGATTGGCTCCCCAGAGACATTGCCCGGCTCAGCACTAATCGGAGGAATTTTCAGATCATTTCCTCTTTATGGAGAATTTGCTAAGAAACTGCAGGGAAAGGGGAAGCGGTAACATAAATGGGTTATTTAATGCGGTTTGAGCAGGGAAAGGGCTAAGCTCAGTGCCCTGGCATTGGCCCTGGGGTATCTAGGACTCTAGTAGGGCACTGGGCAACTAACACTGACATTGGGCAGTGTTGGACTGGGGTGCTTAGTGGGTGCTCCTCTTAGTACCTCCTACTGGAAACTTGTGGCTGCTACAAACTGATCCCCCCAACATGAAGATCCCGGGCAGGGTGCCTGGGTGTTTGGGTGCCCATTGGGCACCCTGTTATTGGACATTTGTATGACCCTCAGTAGATCCAGTTCCATTGGCAGAGACATCAATTCACCCTGTGTTACTGATCCAGTCCTGGATTTTAAACCACCCCCCCCCACCATCCTTCACCAGTGGTGTAATCAGGGTCAGTGCTCCCACCCCCTAACCAAACCCCCCCCTGCAGGGTCCCCCCTAACCCCCTGCAGGATCCCCCTTAACCCCCCCCCCCACCAGGAACGGTCGGGCAAGGGGAGCGCCGGCAAGGGTCCGGTCTGGGATTTTTCCCGGTGTTCCGGCGGCCCAGTCTGACCCTGGGTGTAATAAGGGGAGCTGGGGGCCCAGAATGGACAGACAAGATGGGGTCATGGCCCCCCTGTGATTTTGTGTAGATTGGGGGGTACTAAGTAGATACATGAACTAACATGTGGCATGGGGTGAGCCGGCACCCTAACTGCTCCTTTCTGTTCACTAGTTCTGACTCTTGCAACAATGTAGCAGAAGTCAGCCTGTTACTGCTACATTTTCTATAATTAACAGTAACTGCACCAGGGCAGTTACCGTTAGCAACCAACAGAGGATTCATTCTCACCAGTTTGTTGGAAGGTATGTGGTTGCTAAGGGCACTTGCTCTAGCAACCAGGTGAATGTTTAGAATGACCGAATCATGGCTAGACAGGGGATAGGGAACGCTGCCATAATAGAATCAGTGACCCATACTGGCACCCTTCTGAATGTGGCCCAGACTGGGATTCCAAATAGGCCCTGGTATTTCTAGTACAAACACCCCCCCCCATAGTGACTGTCTGTGGCAGCTTACAGTAGCCCCCCCTGGCGTTTGCCAGAATCTACAGATTGCCCTGAATACTGTAAGGTTCCCCCCCCCCACATGGTTCTAGGGCTTTACTGCTACATTTCTTCAGGAGTCAGAAGCAGCAGTACAGGCAGACGGATACAGCTTTCTCTCTAGCCATTGCCCTTGGGTTTCAGGCCAAACCACACACATTACTGTAACGGAGCTGACGGCAATCTCCCGGGTGTGTGGGCGTCTGTTTGTTTATGCTGGGCTGCGGGGCGCTTACATGGAATGTATTATATGGAATATTCTGTGTAATTCAAAGAACTTTGCTTTCCAGTTGTTCCTGTTTGACTGTTGCCCCGAGGCCATGTAAATGCCCTGTATAACAGTAACACACAGGCAGTGCCATTTTATCCAGAGCTGAATTGGACCCTAGTTCTGTCCCCAGACTCACAGGGGCTCATTTATTAACACTGGGCACATTTGCCCATGGGCAGTAACCCATAGCAACCAATCAGCATTTGCCATTTTTCAGCCAGCTGCATGTAGAACAATGAATGCAACCATTTGATTGGTTGCCATAGGTTACTGCCCATGGGCAAATTTGCCCAGTTTTGATAAATGACTCCCACAGAGCCTTGCCGGGTCCCTGTACCCATGGGTGCTTTCAGGGTGGTGCCAGCCACTAAAGCCTGTGGGTGCTGTGGGATCCCTGCCCAGCAAACTGGGTGCTGTCTCCTCCCAGCCCAGGGCCGGCTAATGTCCAAGCCGGATTTTCCAGGTGCCCAAGGGCAGGATTACCTGCTGCACAGAATAGAATTAGTGGCCCCTACGGCAGAATGATTTTAGGGCCCTGTGCATATACGAAACTGCCCCCCCTATACCTCCTGCCCGGGCCCCCAGCAGCGCCAGGGTCTGCCTTCTCTATAATTAACACCAGGGCAGTTACCGTTAGCAACCAACTAACAATTCATTTTCACCAGTTTGTTGAAAGGTATGGCTATGTGGTTGCTAGGGGCACTGCACTAGCAACCAGGTGTATGTTTAGAGCATCAGAATCATGGCTAGATAGGGGAAAGGGTGCTGCCATAATAGAACCAGTGACCCATACTGGCACCCTTCTAAATGTGGCCCAGACTGGGATTCAAAATAGGCCCTGGTATTTCTAGTACACACCCCCCCATAGTAACTGTCTATGGCATTTTACAGTAGCCCCCCACAATCTACAGATTGCCCAGAGTACTGTAAGCCCCCCCAGAGTAGTGTTGTCCCATACCCCCAATATTCCAATTGCAAAGTTGATTGTTACTATGACTAGTGGCCTTAGCAACCAGCTGCTATTCTATATTCAACCTAGAGAGAGAAATAAAGACAAATGTAATTATTACTGATTTGAAAGGTTCGTTACTGCTTTATGTTCTGCAGGGGCTGGAAAGGCTTTTCAGGATAGGAAATTGGCGGCTAGTGAAAGGGTTAAATACCTGGGGAGGGGGTGGGGCAGCGGCCAGGTGGGAATAGTGAGTAATTGGCAGGTGTGAGCCCCCCCCCCCCCATGGCAGCAGCTGGTGAGTATATAGAGGATTAGCAGGGGAGGTGTCCCGCCTATAGCTGATAAGCAGGGGGCCTGCAGGGAGTTGGATCCTTACAAGATGTTTGTGGGGGAGACCTAATATACAGTAAGTGTCTCATCTGAGGCCTGTGAATGGGGTGACTGTCCCCTTGCCAATTGTTATACTACAACTCCCAGCAACCTCAGGGAGTAGGTGTTCTGGAAATCTGCAGGCAGAATGCCCTCCATTATAGACCTAGAACGTGATTAGAGAACAGTCGGCCTATTGTTGGGGGGGGTCTAAACCTCCCCAGTGTTTATTATGCTCTGCCTGCTAAGGGTATTGGGAGTTGTAGTTAAACAATTGAATGGTTGTAAATGAGAAATCTTTTGCCCTACAGTAATGCTGGTAATTAAAGGGTAAGTATATTGCTGGACTGCTGAGGGTTACTCCTATACTCTGTGTGAACTGGGAGGTGTAGTTCTTCAGTACCAAGGGAAGAGTTGTAGGGTTGCACATTTATACTTCATGCATATACAGGGAAATGCCCCACCCAATATAAGGCTGCTGACTGCATGAAAGGGTTAAAGGGTCCCCCAAGGAGACCCCAAGTTGCATTTCAAGCACCCGTGTTTTATCTCTAGCCCTGGTTTGATGGTGGCGCTGTTCTATGGCAGCCCTATGGGACAATCCAGCCTTGCCTGACCCTGGTAAGAAGTGGTACTGCACCCTATGCTTATTCCTCAGCCCTTGCACATGATCTAGTAACCCATAGCAACCAGCAGTTATTTCCTTCTGTAGTCAAACCAATGAAGGCAAGTTGCTGGCTTGTTGCTATGGGTTACAGGGCCAGGTTCAATTACCCCCCCATAATGCCCCTTTCTTTAGTTACCCAGAAGGCAGAAATGAGGACGGCCATGTCGTGCGGAGGAGGGTTGGCGCAGCGTCTAGACTTTTCCAGCAGTGATGAAGAGGATGGAATGAGCCCTGGACTGGAGGAAGGCTCCCATAGCAACCAGAGGGGTAGTCCTGTGAATTCATGGAGGGCAAATAATTGCCCCTTCCCAATCACCCCCCAGAGGAATGAGAGGGGGCTTTCTCCTTCTCAGGAGGAGCTGAGCCCGTGTAGCGACTACTCGCCTGTCCCAAGTGACAAGGGTGTGGGGGGCGAATGCCCTGGTACCCCCCTGCACTACAGCACGTGGAAGAAGCTCAAGCTGTGTGATACCCCTTATACCCCAAAGGTAATGAGAAAATGAGTGTGGGGGGGGGAAACCGTATGGCAGCTCCTACCCCTGTGCATCTAACCATGTGCCTCTGCTTTCAGAGCCTTTTGTACAAAACTCTCCCCTCCCCGGGGTCCCGAGTGCAGTGTCGGGGTCAAAGGCTCCTCCGTTTTGTGGCTGGAACCGGGGCGGAATTGGATGATCCGGCTCTGGTCAATGTTAACCCCTTCACCCCAGAATCCTACAGGCAAGCGAATTTCCACCCCAACGGGAAGAGGAAGGAGAGGCCAGAAGACGACTGCAGGTGAGTGTGTAACACCCAAAACTTTGGGCCCTAAAGGCCAGTTAGGGGGGGATTTGGGGTGAGTGCTTATTTGTGCCCTGGGTACCCCTGGAACTATAGCGGGGTGACTGTTACCCCAATGTTTCTATATATCTGTAACCTTGTTATGGGCTAAGGGGGCCCAGCCTGAAGGCCAGTTAGGGGGGATTTGGGGTGAGTGCTTATTTGTGCCCTGGGTACCCCTGGAACTATAGCGGGGTGACTGTTACCCCAATGTTTCTATATATCTGTAACCTTGTTATGGGCTAAGGGGGCCCAGCCTGAAGGCCAGTTAGGGGGGGATTTGGGGTGAGTGCTTATTTGTGCCCTGGGTACCCCTGGAACTATAGCGGGGTGACTGTTACCCCAATGTTTCTATATATCTGTAACCTTGTTATGGGCTAAGGGGGCCCAGCCTGAAGGCCAGTTAGGGGGGGATTTGGGGTGAGTGCTTATTTGTGCCCTGGGTACCCCTGGAACTATAGCGGGGTGACTGTTACCCCAATGTTTCTATATATCTGTAACCTTGTTATGGGCTAAGGGGGCCCAGCCTGAAGGCCAGTTAGGGGGGGATTTGGGGTGAGTGCTTATTTGTGCCCTGGGTACCCCTGGAACTATAGCGGGGTGACTGTTGATAACAAGGTTACAAAACACAATAGAATCTTATCTGTAAAGGTTAACATAAAGGAAATACTTTATTATAAAGGTTATTTCTCTGAGTGACACTATGAATAGGCCCCTATGTTTATCAGGGCATCGCTATATACTCATTATCTCTACATCTGCCTGCCTTTATAGTGTGTATGTGCTGCTGCCATCTAGTGGTGAACTATAGTAGGGTGACTGTTACCCCAATGTTTCTATCTGTACTAATGAATCCCCCTCTGTCCCTTTAGCGCTGAGCCCCAGATGAAATACGCAGAGAAGGAGCACCCAGCAGTTTTCCAGTCGAAAGTACATAAAGTTCTGGAGTTTATAAACGAATTAAGACATAATGGTGTAACATGGAACCTTTCTGCTCCTGGTAGTGACCCGTCGGGGCAGTAATGCCTCATTGCAGCTTGGTCCATCAGTGCATATAACTGGTGCTTAGAAGTGACCACCTGGGGGCACTTAAACCTTTGAATGCCCCACCCCTGTACCCAGAGGCCCAGTGGCTACTGGGATTGGGGGGCCGATACACAAACCTTTTTGGCTACTGGGATTGGGGGGCAGATGCATAGGAACCTCTATTTGGCTACTGGGATTGGGGGGCCGATACACAAACCTTTTTGGCTACTGGGATTGGGGGGCAGATGCATAGGAACCTCTATTTGGATACTGGGATTGGGGGGGCAGATACACAGGAACCTCTATTTGGCTACTGGGATTGGGGGGCAGATACACAGAAACCTCTATTTGGGTACTGGGATTGGGGGGCAGATACACAGGAACTTCTATTTGGGTACTGGGATTGGGGGGGCCGATACACAAACCTTTTTGGCTACTGGGATTGGGGGGCAGATGCATAGGAACCTCTATTTGGCTACTGGGATTGGGGGGCAGATACACAGAAGCCTTTTTGGCTACTGGGATTGGGGGGGCAGATACACAGAAACCTCTATTTGGCTACTGGGATTGGGGGGCAGATACACAGAAGCCTTTTTGGCTACTGGGATTGGGGGGCAGATACAGGAACCTCTATTTGGCTACTGGGATTGGGGGGCAGATACACAGAAACCTTTTTGGCTAATGGGATTGGGGGGCAGATGCATAGGAACCTTTTTGGCTACTGGGATTGGGGGGCCGATACACAAACCTTTTTGGCTGCTGGGATTGGGGGGCAGATACACAGAAACCTCTATTTGGCTACCGGGATTGGGGGGCAGATACACAGAAACCTCTATTTGGCTACTGGGATTGGGGGGCAGATACACAGAAGCCTTTTTGGCTATTGGGATTGGGGGGCAGATACACAGAAACCTCTATTTGGGTCAGTTAAATGGGGTATTTTGGGCACATTAACCCCTATAGTGCTGGCTATTGCCCTATAACCTATCTCTCCCCTAGAGATTCGTGTTACGGGAGACCAACATGGTGTCTCGCTACAAGACGGAATTCCTGGAGATCGAGAAGATCGGCGCCGGGGAGTTCGGATCTGTGTTCAAGTGCGTAAAGCGCCTGGACGGTTGTTTCTATGCCATCAAACGCTCCAAAAAGCCATTGGCTGGCTCCACAGATGAGTGAGTATGGCTGGGGTACGTGGAAGGGAATGTCCCAGCATGCCCTGGGAGTTGTAGTGCAATAGTTTGGGCCACAGGGGGGGCTAATGTAGCTGCTTTTACACCAATGTGGCATTTGCTTTCCATACTGCAGGCAGCTGGCACTGAGAGAAGTGTACGCCCACGCGGTTCTGGGTCACCACCCCCATGTTGTGCGCTATTACTCCGCGTGGGCGGAGGATGATCACATGATCATTCAGAATGAGTACTGCAATGGTAAGGCCTTGGGGTGGGGAGATAATGAGTAGGGGTGTAACTACTGCTGGGGGGGCAAATATGATGCTCTGTGGGCAATACCCTGTGGTTCCTCTAGGTGGCAGCCTGCAGGATCTGATCATGGAGAATAAAAAGGAGGGACGGTTTGTGCCGGAGCAGGAGCTGAAGGAGATTCTTCTACAAGTGTCAATGGGCCTGAAATACATCCACAGCTCCGGCCTCGTGCATATGGACATCAAGCCAAGTTAGTATCTACCCAAGTGTAGGGGTTGGTAGCACTAGGTAGGTACCTAATATATAGGGGCAGAGACAGGGGAAAGTGTTGGAAGGGTTACTGCCTGCCCTGCTCTCATTTCCCTACAGAAATAGGGGTTGGTAGCGCTAGGTAGGTACCTAATATATAGGGGCAGAGACAGGGGAACGTGTTGGAAGGGTTACTGCCTGCCCTGCTCTCATTTCCCTACAGAAATAGGGGTTGGTAGCGCTAGGTAGGTACCTAATATATAGGGGCAGAGACAGGGGAAAGTGTTGGAAGGGTTACTGCCTGCCCTGCTCTCATTTCCCTACAGAAATAGGGGTTGGTAGCGCTAGGTAGGTACCTAATATATAGGGGCAGAGACAGGGGAACGTGTTGGAAGGGTTACTGCCTGCCCTGCTCTCATTTCCCTACAGAAATAGGGGTTGGTAGCACTAGGTAGGTACCTAATATATAGGGGCAGAGACAGGGGAAAGTGTTGGAAGGGTTACTGCCTGCTCTGCTCTCATTTCCCTACAGAAATAGGGGTTGGTAGCGCTAGGTAGGTACCTAATATATAGGGGCAGAGACAGGGGAACGTGTTGGAAGGGTTACTGCCTGCCCTGCTCTCATTTCCCTACAGAAATAGGGGTTGGTAGCACTAGGTAGGTACCTAATATATAGGGGCAGAGACAGGGGAAAGTGTTGGAAGGGTTACTGCCTGCCCTGCTCTCTTTCCCTACAGAAATAGGGGTTGGTAGCACTAGGTAGGTACCTAATATATAGGGGCAGAGACAGGGGAAAGTGTTGGAAGGGTTACTGCCTGCTCTGCTCTCATTTCCCTACAGAAATAGGGGTTGGTAGCACTAGGTAGGTACCTAATATATAGGGCAGAGACAGGGGAAAGTGTTGGAAGGGTTACTGCCTGCCCTGCTCTCTTTCCCTACAGAAATAGGGGTTGGTAGCACTAGGTAGGTACCTAATATATAGGGGCAGAGACAGGGGAAAGTGTTGGAAGGGTTACTGCCTGCCCTGCTCTCATTCCCTACAGAAATAGGGGTTGGTAGCACTAGGTAGGTACCTAATATATAGGGGCAGAGACAGGGGAAAGTGTTGGAAGGGTTACTGCCTGCCCTGCTCTCTTTCCCTACAGAAATAGGGGTTGGTAGCACTAGGTAGGTACCTAATATATAGGGGCAGAGACAGGGGAAAGTGTTGGAAGGGTTACTGCCTGCCCTGCTCTCATTCCCTACAGAAATATGGGTTGGTAGCACTAGGTAGGTACCTAATATATAGGGGCAGAGACAGGGGAAAGTGTTGGAAGGGTTACTGCCTGCCCTGCTCTCATTTCCCTACAGAAATAGGGGTTGGTAGCACTAGGTAGGTACCTAATATATAGGGGCAGAGACAGGGGAAAGTGTTGGAAGGGTTACTGCCTGCCCTGCTCTCATTTCCCTACAGAAATAGGGGTTGGTAGCACTAGGTAGGTACCTAATATATAGGGGCAGAGACAGGGGAAAGTGCTGGAAGGGTTACTGCCTGCCCTGCTCTCATTTCCCTACAGAAATAGGGGTTGGTAGCACTAGGTAGGTACCTAATATATAGGGGCAGAGACAGGGGAAAGTGCTGGAAGGGTTACTGCCTGCCCTGCTCTCATTTCCCTACAGAAATAGGGTTGGTAGCACTAGGTAGGTACCTAATATATAGGGGCAGAGACAGGGGAAAGTGTTGGAAGGGTTACTGCCTGCCCTGCTCATTTCCCTACAGAAATAGGGGTTGGTAGCACTAGGTAGGTACCTAATATATAGGGGCAGAGACAGGGGAAAGTGCTGGAAGGGTTACTGCCTGCCCTGCTCTCACTTCCCTACAGAAATAGGGGTTGGTAGCACTAGGTAGGTACCTAATATATAGGGGCAGAGACAGGGGAAAGTGTTGGGAGGGTTACTGCCTGCCCTGCTCTCATTTCCCTACAGAAATAGGGGTTGGTAGCACTAGGTAGGTACCTAATATATAGGGGCAGAGACAGGGGAAAGTGTTGGGAGGGTTACTGCCTGCCCTGCTCTCATTTCCCTACAGAAATAGGGGTTGGTAGCACTAGGTAGGTACCTAATATATAGGGGCAGAGACAGGGGAAAGTGTTGGGAGGGTTACTGCCTGCCCTGCTCTCATTTCCCTACAGAAATAGGGGTTGGTAGCACTAGGTAGGTACCTAATATATAGGGGCAGAGACAGGGGAAAGTGTTGGGAGGGTTACTGCCTGCTCAGCAACACTGTATCCTTTCCCTGTTACAGGTAACATATTTATCTGCCGGAAGCAGACGGAGGTGGGTCAGGACGAGAGTGACGGTGAAGATGATCTCTCCTCTGCCAGTGTTCTCTATAAGATCGGTAAGTGGGGCTTTTGTTGGACTGAGCTTATAGCAAGTCTAGTCCTTGGGCCAGAGAAGGTGCCACAGACAATCTCTATTTATTGGGCTGGGGGGGGGGGCTGTAAGGTGCCACAGACAGTAACTATTTATTGGGCTGGGGGGGGCTGTTTGTGCCTCTGGGTACTGGGAATGCCAGGGGGGCTGTAAGGTGCCACAGACAGTCACTATTTATTGCGCTGGGGGGGGGGCTGTTTGTGCCTCTGGGTACTGGGAATGCCAGGGGGGCTGTAAGGTGCCACAGACAGTCACTATTTATTGGGCTGGGGGGGCTGTTAGTGCCTCTGGGTACTGGGAATGCCAGGGGGGCTGTAAGGTGCCACAGACAGTCACTATTTATTGGGCTGGGGGGGCTGTTTGTGCCTCTGGGTACTGGGAATGCCAGGGGGGCTGTAAGGTGCCACAGACAGTCACTATTTATTGCGCTGGGGGGGGGCTGTTTGTGCCTCTGGGTACTGGGAATGCCAGGGGGGCTGTAAGGTGCCACAGACAGTCACTATTTATTGGGCTGGGGGGGCTGTTAGTGCCTCTGGGTACTGGGAATGCCAGGGGGGCTGTAAGGTGCCACAGACAGTCACTATTTATTGGGCTGGGGGGGCTGTTTGTGCCTCTGGGTACTGGGAATGCCAGGGGGGCTGTAAGGTGCCACAGACAGTCACTATTTATTGGGCTGGGGGGGCTGTTTGTGCCTCTGGGTACTGGGAATGCCAGGGGGGCTGTAAGGTGCCACAGACAGTCACTATTTATTGGGCTGGGGGGGCTGTTTGTGCCTCTGGGTACTGGGAATGCCAGGGGGGCTGTAAGGTGCCACAGACAGTCACTATTTATTGGGCTGGGGGGGCTGTTTGTGCCTCTGGGTACTGGGAATGCCAGGGGGGCTGTAAGGTGCCACAGACAGTCACTATTTATTGGGCTGGGGGGCTGTTTGTGCCTCTGGGTACTGGGAATGCCAGGGGGGCTGTAAGGTGCCACAGTCAGTCACTATTTATTGGGTGGGGGGGGGGGGGCCTGTTTGTGCCTCTGGGTACTGGGAATGCCCAGGGGGTATTTGGTGTCCAGTTCTGGACTTGGATTCCAATCCTTTGTACTGCCAGCCTATATAAATGCCTCAGCAGCTCTCCAGTTTTGAATTTCAGGGGCTATCTGGTTGCTGGGGTTCAAGTTAACCTAGCAACCAAGCAGTGGTTTTAAAGACAGGAATATGAATAGATGAGGGCCTAAAAAAAAGGTTGCTAAGAATTGGCCTTTCTATAACCTACTAAGTTACTGTAAAAGTGAAACACCCCTTTAAAACGGGGGGTGCCAATAGTTTAGGCTCCCCCAGGCAAAATGCTAACCTTGTGGCCCAGGCCAATGACTGTCCAGTAGTAGGCCGGCCAATGAGGCGTTTCCTCTACTGTGGCCCCTTACTAGCCTTGCTCCTCTAGCTTTTGCAAGAATCTTCCAGCCTTGGCCTAACCAGGGCCCAACCATAGGGGGTTGCTGCCACCTAGTGACCAAACTGGAAATTACAATTACCTGCAATGCTAACTTTAAAGGGCCGGTTCACTTTTACGTTAACTTTTAGTTCTGATTGGTTGACTGTATACAGGGCATGGGCAGCTTGGCCAATCAGGGTATGATCTAAGATCTCTACCAATCTCTATTGCAGGAGACCTTGGGCATGTGACTTCTATACTTAACCCCCAGGTGGAAGAAGGAGACAGCAGGTTCCTGGCCAATGAGATCCTGCAGGAGGTAGCCACCCCTTGCTCTGAGATACTTGCCCTTTGTACTGGGGAGAATTGTAGGATAATGTAATGTGGTTTTTGTGCCCCAGGATTACAGGCAGCTGCCAAAGGCGGACATCTTTGCACTTGGTCTCACCATCACCTTGGCAGCCGGAGCCGGACCTCTTCCTTGCAACGAAGACAGCTGGCACCATATCCGAAAGGGCAACTTGCCCCACATTCCCCAGCCGCTGACTCCTGCCTTCCTGGCTCTGCTCAAGGTTGGTCTATGATTGCACTTGGGGCTGGGGGGGGGTTCCTTACATATAGGTGGGAGATGCCATATGGTTGATGCCTCCCTTGTCTCTTTAGCTGCTGGTTCATCCCGACCCGGTTATGAGACCCCCGGCTGTATCTCTGGCTAAGAATTCTCTGCTGAGGCGCTGTGTTGGCAAGGCGGCCCAGCTACAGAAACAACTCAATGTGGAGAAGTTCAAGACTGCCATGCTTGAGAGGTGAGAGGGGGTAGTACTAGGTACAGTTCAGCAGGAACAGCCCCCATGTAAGTTTGTGTGCTGATACTTTACATTTCTTTTCCCCCCACTGTAGGGAGCTGAAAGCTGCTAAATTAGCCCACGGTTCTGGGAAGGACGAGTGTTCGGACCTGCCCCCCATGTCGGACTTCTCCTGCCGCGGAAGGAAACGCCTTGTTGGGGCAAAAAACGCTCGTTCTCTGAGCTTCACCTGCGGGGGCTACTAGCGCCCCCTGCCTCCCAGCCAAATGGGGCTCCGGATCTGTACGTCTGGGCCTTCTGCCAACTTCATACTCCTTTCTGTGCCATTCTCCTCCGGTTCTGCCCCCCTGTGGGCAATAGGATATTCCCTGCCCCCCCATGGGCAAATAGGGTATTCCCTGCCCCCCCATGGGCAAATAGGGTATTCCCTGCACTCTGCTGTGAATTTTAACTTTTCTGGCTGGGAGTCCAGGAACTCACTTGGGTACCTGAGCTGTTACTGTGGGTTCAGGTGTTGGACTGCCATGTGTCATATTTTGCTTTTGCCACTTTCCCATGAACCTCTCTGGGAAGGGATTGTTAGACCTGAACAGGAACTTTAATTTATTTACTTTTTATTATCTTATTGTCTTTTAAATAAAATTTTAATGTTTAAATGTGAGTCATTGGTTTGCGCAGCCTCTTTGAGCCGGATACTAAACCAGCAGTGTGCATTGGCACTGGGTATTAAAGGGGAAATATGCCCAATTTTCAACTCCCCAATATCCATTCATTCCTCATTCTCACTGGGTTTATAGTTATGTGTAACTGTCACTGTGTCTGTCCCTTTCCCTTCTCTGCACTGCTGGTTCTGACTCCTGATACAACTCCCCAATACCCATTCATTCCTCATTCTCACTGGGTTTATAGTTATGTGTAACTGTCACTGTGTCTGTCCCTTTCCCTTCTCTGCACTGCTGGTTCTGACTCCTGATACAACTCCCCAATATCCATTCATTCCTCATTCTCACTGGGTTTATAGTTATGTGTAACTGTCATTACAATGTCCCTTTCTGTCTGTCAGATTGGGGTGTCTGGGACCAACCACCCCCCATGTCTGTGCCCCCTGGACTGATCATGGTGGGCACATCACAAACTGATGCCAAAGGAAGAGGGGGGCCAGCCAGAAGTTGGTTGCCTATAGTAGTACTAGGCCTAAATCCTGCCCCCCCCGCTCTGCCTATTAACTGAAGTGATAGGGGGTACATCACACCACAGATTGCATAATAAAAATACATAACTGATAGAGATCCTTGCACAACAGAGCTTACAATCTAAGAATGGGAGGGGCTAGGAGACCAATTGTAGGGATGGGCAGGATAAGGAGCTGGCAAAAGTGAAACGTGCGCTGGCATTTACAGGGATGGGGGTCACCTTTGAGAGTTGCAGTTTTCATTAGTTTTTGAATGGTTTGCCTTCCTCTTCATTTTCCCAGCTTTCAAATTGGAATCACTGGCCCCAACACTACTCTTCTTTTTGAGCATTTACTATTGCTTTCAGGCCTCAAACTATAGCCTGGTTGCCAAGCATTAACAAGACCCTAGCAACCAAATAGCTGCTGTGAACAGTGTTGGACTGAGATGGCAGGGGCCCCCCAGAAAATGCTGGACCAAGGGCCCACTTTCAAAACTTTAATTCCAACTCTCCTCCCTCAAACTCTTTATTATTCTAGTCTCTTTTCTCTGCCATGAAACAGGCCAAATAGTTAGAAGCAAGAAGACCCCCTGACACCTGGGCCCCCCGGGAGTTTTCCTGGTATCCTGGGGGCCAGTCTGACACTGGTTGTGAAAAGAAAACTAACTGCAAACTGTATACATGGCTTATAGGCAGAGAGATTGGGAGAAAGTCAGTGTGAGAGGGAATGGGGAGTAGAACAGAAAGGGGGTTCCCTGGGTGAGTCCCTGGAGTACAGAGATGCTGGGTCACTGGTTTGGAAGGTATCGGGGGCCGATGCAGGGACTGGTATGATGGGCTGCTGATGGGAGAGCCTGGCAGTGCCACTTACTATGGGCCGGAGGTGCCAGTCTCTGCAGGGGGAGTCAATTCAGTCACAGTAGTTTATGTGATTAAACATGGAGTCAGAATGTTGGTGGCACCTCTGTGTCAGGGCTTGGGGACTGGGAGGCTATAGAAGCACTTACTATATTATATAGTGGCACATGCTTGCGTTATATGCCCTTTAGCGCTCAAACTGCAACTCCCAGCAGCCTCCCAACCGCTCAGGGTCAGTCTGGGAGCCTTAATCCTGCCTTGTCCCACAGTTCCCATACCCAGTCCCCTTACCCAGTCCCACAGTTCCCATACCCAGTCCCCTTACCAAGTCCCACAGTTCCCATACCCAGTCCCCTTACCCAGTCCCACAGTTCCCATACCCAGTCCCACAGTTCCCATACCCAGTCCCCTTACCCAGTCCCCTTACCAAGTCCCACAGTTCCCATACCCAGTCCCCTTACCCAGTCCCACAGTTCCCATACCCAGTCCCCTTACCCAGTCCCACAGTTCCCATACCCAGTCCCCTTACCCAGTCCCACAGTTCCCATACCCAGTCCCCTTACCCAGTCCCATAGTTCCCATACCCAGTCCCCTTACCCAGTCCCACAGTTCCCATACCCAGTCCCACAGTTCCCATACCCAGTCCCCTTACCCAGTCCCACAGTTCCCATACCCAGTCCCACAGTTCCCATACCCAGTCCCCTTACCCAGTCCCACAGTTCCCATACCCAGTCCCCTTACCCAGTCCCACAGTTCCCATACCCAGTCCCCTTACCCAGTCCCACAGTTCCCATACCCAGTCCCACAGTTCCCATACCCCAGTCCCCTTACCCAGTCCCACAGTTCCCATACCCAGTCCCACAGTTCCCATACCAGTCCCCTTACCCAGTCCCACAGTTCCCATACCCAGTCCCACAGTTCCCATACCCAGTCCCCTTACCCAGTCCCACAGTTCCCATACCCAGTCCCCTTACCCAGTCCCACAGTTCCCATACCCAGTCCCCTTACCCAGTCCCACAGTTCCCATACCCAGTCCCCTTACCCAGTCCCACAGTAGTCCACAGTTCCCATACCCAGTCCCATAGTTCCCATACCCAGTCCCCTTACCCAGTCCCACAGTTCCCATACCCAGTCCCACAGTTCCCATACCCAGTCCCCACAGTTCCCATACCCAGTCCCCAAGCCCTGACACAGAGGTGCTAACAACATTCTGACTCCATGTTTAATCACATATAAACTACTGTGACTGAATTGACTCCCCCTGCAGAGACTGGCACCTCCAGCCCATAGTAAGTGGCACTGCCAGGCTCTCCCATCAGCAGCCCATCATACCAGTCCCAGCATCGGCCCCCGATACCTTCCAAACCAGTGACCCAGCATCTCTGTACTCCAGGGACTCACCCAGGGAACCCCCTTTCTGTTCTACTCCCCATTCCCTCTCACACTGACTTTCTCCCAATCTCTCTGCCTATAAGCCATGTACAGAGAAGCTTCCCCCAGTGCCCCCTCTGCCCCCCCCTAACAGTAGCCCTAGGGCACAGAGCCAGTAGCCCCCCGGCACCCACTTCCCATGAAACAATGTTGCGGTGCCACACACTCACTCACACACACACTCTCACACACACACTCTCACACTCACACACACACTCACTCTCACACACACACTCTCACACTCACTCACACACACACACTCTCACACTCACACACACACTCACACACACACTCTCACACTCACTCACACACACACACTCTCACACTCACACACACACACTCTCACACTCACTCACACACACACACTCTCACACTCACACACACACACTCTCACACACACACTCTCACACTCACTCACACACACACTCACTCTCACACACACACTCTCACACTCACTCACACACACACTCACTCACACACACTCTCACACACACACTCACTCACACACACACACTCACTCACACACTCACTCACACACACTCTCACACACACTCTCACACACACACTCTCACACTCACTCACACACACACACTCACACACACACACTCTCACACTCACACTCACTCACACACACTCTCACACACACACACTCACACACACACTCACACACAATGTTTATTACACAAATAGAGTTAAATCGACAAAATAAACGACCAAGTTGAACCCCAGCGCCCCACAACGTTCTGCGCCTCAACTCTCCCTCACACACACACCCCGCCCTCACAGCCGGAAGTGGGGCAAACGCTGCCTATCCGCTGCCGGAAGTGGGGCAAACTATCCCGTTAGCAGCCGGAAGTTGGGCCGCTGGAAGTGTCCCCTGCCTGCTACTCACGTGGATAGAGTGACCCGGTAAGGTGAGTGGGGCAGAAAGGGCTACAGGGGCTCCGCATTGCCCGGCCTGGGGTAGGGGCGTGTAGCCGGGAATACTGCCGCTGGTAGAGCATGCTGGGAGATGTAGTTCTAAGTTGCAGCTGTTAGGGGTATATTCATACACTGGAGACCAAAGTGCCACCTCCTAGTCACTCAGCATTCCGCCCTATTGTATTGGCATTTGGTTATGGGGAAATGGCGTTTATTAATAACATTTTGGGGTTGAATGTGATGATTTCATGGGGCAATCTATATTATCACTAGGAGTAGGGGTGTACAGCACTCATCTGGGGAGTCACCCCCCCCCATTCACTAAACAGCCCATAACCCATAATGAGACATTAGTGCAATAGGCCCTTTAGAGTTAATTGTACAATGGCTCCAGGCCCTGTTTAATTATAGGGGTCTAATCATTGGCTCCCACGTCTCTGTATTACATTAGGGGGTCCCCAGAAAACAGTTGGCCCCCGAAACACATTGATGTCCTGATGCAGTTTTAGGTGCTGTTATCTGGGCCCTTAGCGGGTATGTTGGGAAGGTGCTCGTTTGGGTCAATAAAGGGCAATTACGTGCCATTGGGGCCCAGGGGGGCAGCTTATGTCTCTCTATGTATGGGCAGGGGGGTAAAGGGGGTACAACTGTACCAGTCCCCGTGAAATCTTCTTTGTTAGTGGGGCCCCAACGCGTCGCAAAAGTTACGTAACTTGTGCAAAAATGAAATTAAAAAAACTTAAGATAAATCCCACTGCCCCCAATGACCTGACTGACTTATTAGCACATCAATGATTTATTTTGACTGTTTATATGAACTGCTTATTATAGAGTAATATCGGCTGTATTGGGAGCTATTAACTGGAGTATATCAAAGTTTCCTACATGAACTTTCCAGCAGGGGAATGACTGGTTATCGGGCCCCACAGTAACATCATTGGGCCCCTAGGCTTACGCAATTTACGTAACTTATTCAAAAACTTACGTTACTTTCAAAGAAACTTATGTATAAACCCTGCTGACCCCCCCATTAAAGTACTGACTTATTAGCACATTCATTTATATGAACTACTGTTTATATGAACTACTACTGTCTGGTTATTGGGCCCCACAGTAACATCATTGGGCCCCTAGGCTTACGCAATTTACGTAACTTATTCAAAAACTAACGTTACTTTCAAAGAAACTTATGTATAAACCCCGCTGACCCCCCCCCATTAAAGTACTGACTTATTAGCACATTCATTTATATGAACTACTGTTTATATGAACTACTACTGTCTGGTTATCGGGCCCCACAGTAACATCATTGGGCCCCTAGGCTTACGCAATTTACGTAACTTAGGCAAAAATGTTACTTGGAACTCCACTGGCCCCCCAATTAAAATGCTGACTTAATTATTTTTACTAACTACTACTGACTAATTATTTGGGCCCCTAAACTTACGCAGTTTACGTAACTTTCATATCAAGCACTGACCATACAGAGGAGGGGCAGGTAGGTGGGAAGGGGTTAAACTAAGGGTAAATTACACTGACTTATTAGCACATTAATCAATTATATGAACTGTGTATTATAGAGTCACATCGGCTGTTTCTATTGCACACATAAGGGGCGTGGCCAATATTTTGGTACTGTGTTCATAGGGGGCCCCATAAAAATAATTTGTGTGGGTTTCTGATGGCAGCCCTGTATATGGGCCCCTGTAGCCTAGGGGGGCAATGCCCCAACCCCACACCCCTATATAATACATCCCAACTGCTACTCAATCCTCCAACTCTTCTGCTTTGTAGGTATCATTGGGATTAACAACCACAGGACAGATGTTCCAGCGGCCAGTCCTTCGGGTGCGTATGGGTCAATTGTATATTGTCTTATTGGGCACACAAACCGGCCAACACAAATATAGGCATCTCTTACTATACTGAAATACACTATCAAGGGTTAAAAGATGCTCAGGCTCGTTCATAAATACTGGGCAAATTTGCTCCTGGGCTGTAACCTGAGGCAACCAATCAATAATTAGCTTTACTTAGCCAGATTTGTGATTGGTTGCTACCCAGTGTCGGAAACAAACTCGCTGGGAGCTGTAGTTCAGTAACACTAGGGGTTGGGGTCTTTAAGCATTAATGTTCTATAGATATTGTCCCCTTTAGCCCTTCAACTGATATCTCTCCCTTCCCCGTCTTCTCATAGGTGCTTCGCCAGTTTGCAAGATGTCAGTCCTCCGATGCCCCATCCCACATACTGGAGAGATGTGAGTATTATCTGGGGCCCCCAAAGTATTATTTTATTGGTGCTGATTCCGGGAAGGTCCCCACTAGATGTTGCTGGGAGTTGCTCCTATTCAGCCACAGGGGCATTAGTGAGGTTGGGCAGTGATATTGGGGTTCCAAATCATTCCACAGGGGTTCAGTTGGGTTGCCCCTCCCATTGCTGCTATAACTGCCCCTGCCCTTCTGGGAAGGTCCCCACTAGATGTTGCTGGGAGTTGCTCCCATTCAGCCACAGGGGCATTAGTGAGGTTGGGCAGTGATGTTGGGGATCAGGCTCACAGTCGGGGTTCCATCCCACAGGGGGTCAGTTGGGTTGCCCCTCCCTTTGCTGCTATAACTGCCCCTGCCCTTCTGGGAAGGTCCCCACTAGATGTTGCTGGGAGTTGCTCCCATTCAGCCACAGGGGCATTAGTGAGGTTGGGCAGTGATGTTGGGGATCAGGCTCACAGTCGGGGTTCCATCCCACAGGGGTTCAGTTGGGTTGAGGTCCGGTTCTGACACTCCCCTCTGTTCGGCATATATTGAGATGATTTTTGAGACTGTTCCACTTTACCAAGTTAGCAGGGGGTGACTACTTTAATACTGTAGGCTGTCTGCCAATTGGTTCAACCTGAGCGCTAATGCCTATTGGTCCTCAGCTCTGAATAAGGTGCAGCTATTGGGCAGAGTCGGACAGGACCCGGTCATGAGACAAGCGGACGGGAAGAATCCAGTGACCATCTTCTCTCTGGCGACCAATGAGCTGTGGAGGTCGGGGGAAAGCGAGGTGTTCCAGACAGGTCAGAGACTGTGCCCAAGGGACTGGGAGCTGCATTATTAATGGGAATTTCTGATTGGGCCCTAACCCCCCCCCCATTCATTTACAGCTGGAGACGTTAACCAGAAAACCACGTGGCACAGGGTGTCGGTGTTCCGGCCTGGGCTTCGGGATGTGGCCTATCAGCACGTGAAGAAGGGGTAAGTCCAAAATAAAACTGTTTTTCAGCTTCGGTCATGGGGTTCTGCTCTGTTGTCCCCTGAGTGATAGTGATGCCTGAATTGGACTGGACCCGTGGGTAGGGCCAGCGTTAGTAAGCACAGGGCTACTTGCTTGACTGGAGCTCAGGATCTTGGCCCTCTGCCCACCCTGGGGCTTTGGGGGGGGGGGGGTGGGCTCTGCCAACTAAGTAGACTGGGGACCTATGTTAAAAAAAACAAAGCTCATCCGTGCCAGTTCTGTCTAGCCACTAGTCTTGTGCGGGTCACCCACACCCCAAACACGTCTTCTAATGGAAGAGCTGAACTCACCCATGACCCACAAGTGATTTGCCGGGGTCGACTGAACCCCCCCTGCGGGTATCGGGCCGGCCAGTACATCACTACTAGCCACGTCCCATGACCCGCAAGTGATTTGCCGGAGTCGGCCCGAACCCCCCCTGCGGGTCGGCCCAAACCTCCCTCACCCCCCCCCCCTGCGGATATCGGGCCAGTCAGCACATCACTACTAGCCACGTCCCATGACCCGCAAGTGATTTGCCGGAGTCGGCCCGAATCCCCCCTGCGGGTCGGCCCAAACCTCCCTCACCCCCCCCCCCCCGCGGATATCGGGCCAGTCAGCACATCACTACTATCCACGTCCCATGACCCGCAAGTGATTTGCCGGAGTCGGCCCGAACCCCCCCTGCGGTTCGGCCTGAACCTCCCTCACCCCCCCCCCCCCGCGGGTATTGGGCCAGCCAGCACATCACTATTAGCCACGTCCCATGACCTGCAAGTGATTTGCCGGAGTCGGCCCGAACCTCCCCCCGCGGATATTGGGGCCGGCCAGCACATCACTACTAGCCACGTCCCATGACCCGCAAGTGACTTGCCGGGTTTGGCCCGAACCCCCCCTGCGGATATTGGGCTGGCCAGCACATCACTACTAGCCACGTCCCATGACCCGCAAGTGATTTGCCGGAGTCGGCCCGAACCTCCCTCACCCCCCCCCTGCGGATATCGGGCCGGCCAGCACATCACTACTAGCCACGTCCCATGACCCGCAATTGATTTGCCGGGGTTGGCTGAACCCCCCCTGCGGGTATCGGGCCAGCCAGCACATCACTACTAGCCACGTCCCATGACCTGCAAGTGATTTCCCAGGGTCGTCCCGAATCCCCCCCGGGGTGGCCACATCCCTAGCCACGCCCTTATCCACCCAGGCCATTCCCCAGTCCAGCCGAACAAATGCCCCAGCTGCTCATTCCCAGTTAAGCCCTGTGCATTTTGTGCACGTGATTCAGGACAATCCTGTCTTTCCAGAACCCTATAGTATTGGGGCCCTTGACTGGACTCTCACTTGCCCCCCCTAAAGGGCAGTTTCTGCGTGGCACAATGACCTTCTAGAACCCCTGTGGTTCTAAGGCTGCCTGGGTTCCCTCCCACACCCTTAATACATACAGGCAGGATAATTGACTCCTGTTGTTTTTTATGCATCTCACGTAACGTTAATAGCAAGGTGAACTTGCCCTTTAAAATATTTTGCCTGTATAAGATTCTGCAATCTCCCAGGCCAGACTCACCCTTCTTATTACGGGAGGAGATGCCTAGGAGTGCCCAGGAACGCAGCCACTTTCCCAGCAGCCCTGAGTCACAGAGCATTCCTCTATAGTTACTGTATTAGAGTGCCGCGTGTGGCCTCATATATTGGTTTAAATGGCCAGTTCACATTTACTGGTGGGGGGGGGGTTTGGGGTATTTGGACAACGTATGACAAGGGTAACTACCCCAGCATGGGTATCTCATTCTTTGCCCGGGTCTGTTTCAGGGCGCGACTATTCGTAGAAGGAAAGATTGACTATGGGGAATATACAGACAAGAACAACGTGAGGAGACAGGCGACCACCATCATAGCAGGTAAGTCGGCAGCACCGGAGATTGTTTTATACTGGGCAGTCCAAATGATGGCCCTAGGGAACTACATAACCCACAATGCATTGCACCTGGATGTTCCTTTCCTTATTGACATCGCGTGTGCAGCAGGGGATTGTGGGAATGGGAGGATGCAGGCTGAAGGCCAGTAGTCAGCCAGATCAGCAGGGAAACAGGGGGCGGGGCTTAGGGAACTGTCCCAAACCCTATTATTACAGGGGTTGTTTAACTTTTACTATGTTACAGAATGGCCTATTCTAAGCAACTTTTCCATTGGTCTTCATTAGTTATTTGTTATAGATTTCGCATTTGCCACCTTCTTCTGACTCTTTGCAGCTTTCATATTGGGGGTCACTGACCCCAGCAGCCAAAAACTATTGCAATTATATTGTTCTGGTTACTTGTTATTACTTCTCTTTCTATTCAGGTCCTCTCGTCTTCATGTTCCAGCCTATGATTCAAGCTGCTGCCTGGTTGCTAAGGTAATTTGGACCCTAGCAACCAGATAGCTGCTGAAACTCCAAACTGGAGAGCTGCTGAATAAAAAGTGAAATAACTAAAATACTAAAAAAAAGAGATGCACCGAATCCCAGATTAGAATTAGAATTCAGAAAGGGTTAAATCAGCAGTGAAAATTTTTTTAACCCCTTCCGATCCTAATCAACATATGCTAATTAGGATTCGGTTCGGTATTCAGCCGAATCCCGCTGGGTGGGTTCGAAGCTTCCCTACTAAAAATAATAAAAAAAAAATGAAGACCAATTGCAAATTGCCTCAAACTATTACTCTCTACTATAAACCTTGAATCATGAAAAAGGCTGCATATTTTTTTCATTGCAAAGTTGCTTTATTATTATGTTTACTTTTGGAAAGGCTTAAGTTGTGTTTGGGTGGAGTTTCCCTTTAATTTTGGGTTGGCAAACAGTTTGCTTTAAAGGGAAACGAAAGTCAAAGTCACTTGGGGGTGCCAAAATGTTAGGCACCCCCAAGTGACTTTAACCGCTTACCTCGTACCCCGGGCTGGTGCCCCTGTTAGGAGAAAACAGCACCAGCCCGGGGCACCTGGAGCGCAGCACTTCCGTCTTCCTCGCTTCCTTTTCCTGAGTGCCAGCGGTGGGCGCATGCGCAGTAGAGTGAAAAGCCGACTTTAACATTTAAAGTTCGGCTTTTCACTCTACTGCGCATGCGCGCGCAGCGAATCAGGAAAAGGAAGCGCCGGCAGCTACCCCGGGCTGGTGCTGTTCCTTCCTCACAGGGGCACCAGCCCGGGGTAAAAGGTAGGCGGTCAAAGTCACTTGGGGGTGCCTAACATTTTGGCACCCCCAAGTGACTTTGACTTTATTTTTCCTTTAATATAAAGTAAACCTCAGGCTGCAGTGCAGTACTGCTTTGTGCCAGCAGAGGGCACCACTACCTAAACTTCCAACTTATGTTTCTGAACATTCCTGCTCTATGTCGTCTTTTGGCTTAAATGTACTATAATAATGCAGTTCAACAACAGCTCCCAGCTGATTGGTCCCCACCATACTCCTGTCTCCCAGCAGTGGGCCAATCACCTATTTTTGCTTATTTTTCCCCCTACAGATAACATCATATTCCTCAGTGATCTCCGGGACAAGCTGTGACTCCCCGCACCTTGGGTTTGTGTACAGCCCCTCACCCCCTGTTCAACTCCCCCATTTCTGGGTTTAATTGCCCCTCCTTTGTCTTTAGGGAAATAAAATATTGTTTTTTTTTCTTCTTATAATTGAGTTATTACAAGTATTTGGGCACCTTGGCCAATGTGGTGGGGAGTGGCAGTCGGTTATGAAACTTAGGGCTGGGGTTTGTTCTCCTTCAAACCATCACTGATCATGTGTTTATATAACGAATGGCAGCATTTAGATTCCTTTCCTGGTTGCCAGGGTGTGTCGCCTTAGCAACCAGGAAAGTGATATTGCAGGTGTAGTGGTTATGGGGTTGGGTTACCGTATGACCCAGTTTCCACTTATACACCTTGGCACATCAGCAGAGAAACCCTAGTCACCCTAATTAGAGATGGAGGCGGCCCAGTTTGTCCTGATCCACTTTCAGCGACCCAGATCCGCCATCGTATGGACACATCTAGAGTATAAAAATAAACCCGTCCTGCCCAAATGAACAAGGGGAATAGTCACTATTATATTTTTCACAGTTATAATTGGGGCAGTCGTGCCCGTATCTAGCCCCCCTGATTCACAGCTTCATGCAAAAAAAAAGTTAGCTGGGAGAGAGGGAGTTAATTCCGCAGGGAACCTACTTGTTACATCAGAAATAAATCTTGGGCGTCCCCTGGTCACAGAGCCAATGTGAGTAACGTCTGAATCCTCCAGTGCCAGGCTGCCCGCTCTGCCCAATGTAAAGCAAAGATTAATTCTGTTTGTTTTACTTCCTAAGGGAAACACTATGGCACCTCCTACCCATATGTATAAATACAAATATACAGAGAAGGAATGTTCTGGGCACACAATAAGCTGTACCCCCATACTGTACTGTCTAAGGGAAACACTATGGCACCCCCTACCCATATGTATAAATACAAATATACAGAGAAGGAATGTTCTGGGCACACAATAAGCTGTACCCCCATACTGTACTGTCTAAGGGAAACACTATGGCACCCCCTACCCATATGTATAAATACAAATATACAGAGAAGGAATGTTCTGGGCACACAATAAGCTGTACCCCCATACTGTACTGTCTAAGGGAAACACTATGGCACCCCCTACCCATATGTATAAATACAAATATACAGAGAAGGAATGTTCTGGGCACACAATAAGCTGTACCCCCATACTGTACTGTCTAAGGGAAACACTATGGCACCCCCTACCCATATGTATAAATACAAATATACAGAGAAGGAATGTTCTGGGCACACAATAAGCTGTACCCCCATACTGTACTGTCTAAGGGAAACACTATGGCACCTCCTACCCATATGTGGGGGCACAGCAGGTTGGGTTTCTTAATAGCAAAATTTGTTTTTGTCTGAACAGGAAGTATCATGTTTATTTTCCCCTTTTAGCCTTGGGTCATACAGATTTACATGGTAAAAGTCACACTACAGAAAGGAAGGAGGAAGTTAAACTGAGAATACCAGCTGTGATAACTGGGAGGGGGGTACAGTAAATGTGCCTCTCTGCAAGTGGGAGGCGCCATAGTGCTTCCCTGATTACCATCGCCTTGCTAATGCAATGGGACATTTAATATCCTGTTTTTTTCCTTATTAAAAAAACGGATTGTAACAAAAAGCATTACTCAGTGTAGCATTAGGATCAATCTGTTTTATGGTTGTCGGGGTTAGTGACCCCCCCAGCAACCAGACAATTGTCTTACTGCAAACTGTCTCAGGAGATCATTTACTTCCCCTTTAACTGAGGATCTTGGCAGGTTTCAGACTATTCTTTGGGTCCTTTTTTCCTAAAATATCTCCATTTGATTTGTTTGGTCGCGGCAATTCAGCCGTAAGCCAAATCATTTAGGGACTTTTCCAACTAAAGAGAAGAGAGAGGGTTTTCTTGTGTATAGTGCTAGACCGAGGGGACCTAAAGGCTTATGTTTAAAGGGGAAGTACTGCCAATTACTTTTAGAACTGAAGGCATCTCAGCAACTTATTTTGATTTCTAAATTATTTGCCTTCTTCAAAGTGCCTGTACTTGATTCCAACTAAGATATAATTACCCCTTATTGGGGGCAGAACAGCCCTATTGGGTTTATTTAATGGTTAAATGATTCCCTTTTCTCTGTAATAATAAAACAGTACCTGTACTTGATCCCAACTAAGATATAATTACCCCTTATTGGGGCAGAACAGCCCTATTGGGTTTATTTCATGGTTAAATGATTCCCTTTTCTCTGTAATAATAAAACAGTACCTGTACTTGATCCCAACTAAGATATAATTACCCCTTATTGGGGCAGAACAGCCCTATTGGGTTTATTTAATGGTTAAATGATTCCCTTTTCTCTGTAATAATAAAACAGTACCTGTACTTGATCCCAACTAAGATATAATTACCCCTTATTGGGGCAGAACAGCCCTATTGGGTTTATTTCATGGTTAAATGATTCCCTTTTCTCTGTAATAATAAAACAGTACCTGTACTTGATCCCAACTAAGATATAATTACCCCTTATTGGGGCAGAACAGCCCTATTGGGTTTATTTAATGGTTAAATGATTCCTTTTTCTCTGTAATAATAAAACAGTACCTGTACTTGATCCCAACTAAGATATAATTACCCCTTAGGGGGTAAGAAAGGTATGTACTTTCTTGCTGCAGGCTGTACTCATTTCCGTGCAGCCATGCTGTATAAATGAATTGCTCTTTACCCATGTGCATTTTATATTTGTAGTTTGTATGAAGTTGCGGAATAACTCCAATGGAAGGCGGGGAGCAGAGGTAGAGGGGTTCGGGGGGGGGGGGCGGCGCAGGTGAGATTCAGGATACAGACAGCATTGTGCCCAGGGGAGAATTCACGGGATTAGAGCCGGGAGCCTCACAAGCCGCCTTGTTCTTTGCAATATGTGCCGAAGGATTAAGGTCAGGGAGGGCTCCTATCCGAGGAAGACTTGAGGTGGGGTGTTAACAGGAAGAGAGAAGAGGAGGGGGGGTAAGAAGTAGAGAAGAAAGCCCCTTGGTTTTTCCATCTATTCACCATTATGTAGCAGGAGCGAGCAGCACAGAGTCCTATTTATAAACGCTTGCCTCGCTACGCACAGCCCTGCCATTCAGCAAATTAACTGAAATAATATGGCAAGCCCCCCCCCCGCACAAAGGCAACACTGTCACACAATGACTAAATTTAACTTCACGTGGGCCGGAGCGCGGGGCTGAAAGGGTGCCTTCTACCTGGAAAATGCCATGTACAAATCCTTGTTCCTGTTCAGGGCGCTCGCCCTTTTCTTTGTCTGTTTGTTTGTCTTTGTATTATTGTCTGAGTCTCTTTAATTGGTAAATCTGTTGGGCAGGGGTGTAACTTCCTGCCCCTGGGGTGCCAAACAAAATAAACTACCCCCCCCCCCATGCTTGCCTGCATTTGGAGAGGCCAACGACTACCCCACAAGACCCAGAGAACTACCCCTCTGCAGGTGCCTTCTTCAGCCCCTCTTCCCCCAGCCCTCTGCAGTTTCTACCAGGTCCAAAATAAGACTCCTAGCATTTCAAGGTACACAGAGGCCCAAACTGTCTATGGCATCTTACAGCAGCCCCAGAACTCTAGGGTACTGATTACAAAGTGGGACCAGGCCAACAAAATACCAGATCTTCTACCTGAACCAAGCTTCAGAGGGTCCACTAATCTACCCAGCCAATTGGCCCAAATCCCTAGGCAGAACCATAGTTCTCCTCCTTTACCCTAGGCCTCTGTGCCCTCCAATAATGGCATGGTGACCAATTTAGGGCCCTGCACAAGTAGGGCAATAGGAGTCTCTATTACATACTGGGCTGTTCCCAATATTAAGGCTTTTGGGTTTGGGCCTCTTTTTGAGGCCAGAACCTTAGGCTAAGCCAGAGTTAAGTGTTTGGCAATGTGGGGGCGTGGCTTGTGAATGCATAAACTCTATGGGTTCAGAAAGAAGAAGTCGGACCGGGGATTAAGGAAAGTGGGGGTGTGACTGTAGGTGGGAAGGAGTGAAAACGTTGCACTGACGCGTGTGAAATGGGATCGGGGTATTGTCACGAGCGACTGAACGGCAGCACAAAAGCTTCAGCGACGTCACAGGAAAGTGAGAAGCCTCTCGGTTCGTACAGTCCCACGGCGTCCTGCTTTACTGCAAAGGGTTAATCAGGGTTGCATTCGGATTTTAAGGATGCAGATTTACTTTACAAGGTTAAAGTGCCCCCCCCCCCCAAACCATCATCATCACAATGACGTGTTATGTCACTGCCTCCTCAGATGCACCCCCCTCCCTTACATGGCTGAGGTTACAGATATATAGAAACATTGGGGTAACAGTCACCCCGCTATAGTTCCAGGGGTACCCAGGGCACAAATAAGCACTCACCCCAAATCCCCCCCTAACTGGCCTTCAGGCTGGGCCCCCTTAGCCCATAACAAGGTTACAGATATATAGAAACATTGGGGTAACAGTCACCCTGCTATAGTTCCAGGGGTACCCAGGGCACAAATAAGCACTCACCCCAAATCCCCCCTAACTGGCCTTCATGCTGGGCCCCCTTAGCCCATAACAAGGTTACAGATATATAGAAACATTGGGGTAACAGTCACCCCGCTATAGTTCCAGGGGTACCCAGGGCACAAATAAGCACTCGCCCCAAATCCCCCCCTAACTGGCCTTCAGGCTGGGCCCCCTTAGCCCATAACAAGGTTACAGATATATAGAAACATTGGGGTAACAGTCACCCTGCTATAGTTCCAGGGGTACCCAGGGCACAATAAGCACTCACCCCAAATCCCCCCCTAACTGGCCTTCAGGCTGGCCCCCTTAGCCCATAACAAGGTTACAGGTATATAGAAACATTGGGGTAACAGTCACCCCGCTATAGTTCCAGGGGTACCCAGGGCACAAATAAGCACTCACCCCAAATCCCCCCCTAACTGGCCTTCAGGCTGGGCCCCCTTAGCCCATAACAAGGTTACAGATATATAGAAACATTGGGGTAACAGTCACCCCGCTACAGTTCCAGGGGTACCCAGGGCACAAATAAGCACTCACCCCAAATCCCCCCCTAACTGGCCTTCAGGCTGGGCCCCCTTAGCCCATAACAAGGTTACAGATATATAGAAACATTGGGGTAACAGTCACCCCGCTATAGTTCCAGGAGCCCCCAAAAACAGATTTCAGATATACATAGAGAGTTACATGTGGTACAAGAAGAGAATGATAGACATGAGAGCAAACAACAGAGTTTATAATGTAAGTAATATTGGTCTGTTTGTTTGAGCTGGAGGCACCAGGATTTCATAACAAAGGATAATTAAAAGAAGGATTTCTGTATATGAGCTGCATGTACTACTCCTCATAGAACAAACTCTAATGCAGGGGTCAGATGGGGAACTCCACCCAAAAAACTGTTTTGCCTAACGAAAGAAAATGTCATTCTAAGCAACTTCCCAATATTCATTAATTTCTCGTTTTGTAGCAGAAGTAAGTTCTCATCAGCTGGTTGCTGCGACATTGTTGCAGGAGTCAGAACTAGCAGCACTGAGAATGTAAAGAGACAGACAGACACAGTGACAGTTACTCATAACTATAAACCCAGTGAGAATGAGGAATGAATGGATATTGGGGAGTTGTATCAGGAGTCAGAACCAGCAGTGCAGGGAAGGGAAAGGGACAGACACAGTGACAGTTACACATAACTATAAACCCAGTGAGAATGAGGGATGAATGGATATTGGGGAGTTGTATCAGGAGTCAGAACCAGCAGTGCAGGGAAGGGAAAGGGACAGACACAGTGACAGTTACACATAACTATAAACCCAGTGAGAATGAGGGATGAATGGATATTGGGGAGTTGTATCAGGAGTCAGAACCAGCAGTGCAGGGAAGGGAAAGGGACAGACACAGTGACAGTTACACATAACTATAAACCCAGTGAGAATGAGGAATGAATGGATATTGGGGAGTTGTATCAGGAGTCAGAACCAGCAGTGCAGGGAAGGGAAAGGGACAGACACAGTGACAGTTACACATAACTATAAACCCAGTGAGAATGAGGAATGAATGGATATTGGGGAGTTGTATCAGGAGTCAGAACCAGCAGTGCAGGGAAGCGAAAGGGACAGACACAGTGACAGTTACACATAACTATAAACCCAGTGAGAATGAGGAATGAATGGATATTGGGGAGTTGTATCAGGAGTCAGAACCAGCAGTGCAGGGAAGGGAAAGGGACAGACACAGTGACAGTTACACATAACTATAAACCCAGTGAGAATGAGGAATGAATGGATATTGGGAAGTTGTATCAGGAGTCAGAACCAGCAGTGCAGGGAAGGGAAAGGGACAGACACAGTGACAGTTACACATAACTATAAACCCAGTGAGAATGAGGAATGAATGGATATTGGGGAGTTGTATTGGGAACTGTATAGGACAGAGAAGGCATTCAGCGCATGCAACTCTGTCTAAGCTACAGATTTAGGTGCTCGTGTGTTCACCCCCATAGACGACAAGGAAACATAATACTGAGTGACTTGCCCTTTGTGCTTCTTCTTACTTTTTAAATGTTATGGGGAACAGGTTAATCCTCTTGTGCCAAAGAGGGGCCCTGCCCTGTGTATAACAATGCTCTGGGACGTCAGGGGAAAATATAGAGTCACAGTAAGGCAGGTGGAAAAATGCCCCAAGCAAGTAAATCTACTTGCAGTACAGGCGGCAGCAGCCAAAGGAGGTGGGTGCAGAATAGGATCAAGGGAAAGGCCATTAAATACAGAGAAAATATAAATATAAGGCAGATTAACCTGCAACCAATTTACTTTACTGAACTCCCATAGAAATGAACCCTGTTGATATCAAGGTGCTAGGTTCCCCTTTAAAGGAAAAGCAAACTGAGTGTGTGTATTTACCTGGACAGAAGGATATAGTTTCACACGTATGATGGTAACGTTTGCCCAGGGCAATATTTACTCACTGTAACACCGACAGGAAGGCAAACAGCAGGAAAATGTGTCTCTGACAAACCTTCTGTCCTTTTTAGCTGGTCACCCTAAAGAATGAAAACATTTAGCTCAAAACATTTTTTTTGCACCCATTTACTTCCTGTTATTTTGCACAACAGAAGCTTGCACTCCTGATCCCCATTGGAAACGGCATTCCTGCACTGCTTTATGGCTGAGATTCTAGCTATCTGTATAACAGAGCATTCTGTCACAGTGGCACAGATCCTATCTGATCCCCCCCATTGTAAGCAGCAGTCCTGCCCTGCTTTATGGCTGAGATTCTAGCTATCTGTATAACAGAGCATTCTGTCACAGTGGCACAGATCCTATCTGATCCCCCCCATTGTAAGCAGCAGTCCTGCCCTGCTTTATGGCTGAGATTCTAGCTATCTGTATAACAGAGCATTCTGTCACAGTGGCACAGATCCTATCTGATCCCCCCATTGTAAGCAGCAGTCCTGCCCTGCTTTATGGCTGAGATTCTAGCTATCTGTATAACAGAGCATTCTGTCACAGTGGCACAGATCCTATCTGATCCCCCCCATTGTAAGCAGCAGTCCTGCCCTGCTTTATGGCTGAGATTCTAGCTATCTGTATAACAGAGCATTCTGTCACAGTGGCACAGATCCTATCTGATCCCCCCATTGTAAGCAGCAGTCCTGCCCTGCTTTATGGCTGAGATTCTAGCTATCTGTATAACAGAGCATTCTGTCACAGTGGCACAGATCCTATCTGATCCCCCCATTGTAAGCAGCAGTCCTGCCCTGCTTTATGGCTGAGATTCTAGCTATCTGTATAACAGAGCATTCTGTCACAGTGGCACAGATCCTATCTGACCCCCCCCCCCCCCCCCCATTGTAAGCAGCAGTCCTGCCCTGCTTTATGGCTAAGATTCTAGCTATCTGTATAACAGAGCATTCTGTCACAGTGGCACAGATCCTATCTGATCCCCCCCCCATTGTAAGCAGCAGTCCTGCCCTGCTTTATGGCTGAGATTCTAGCTATCTGTATAACAGAGCATTCTGTCACAGTGGCACAGAACCTATCTGATCCCCCCATTGTAAGCAGCAGTCCTGCCCTGCTTTATGGCTGAGATTCTAGCTATCTGTATAACAGAGCATTCTGTCACAGTGGCACAGATCCTATCCCCCCCATTGTAAGCAGCAGTCCTGCCCTGCTTTATGGCTGAGATTCTAGCTATCTGTATAACAGAGCATTCTGTCACAGTGGCACAGATCCTATCTGATCCCCCCATTGTAAGCAGCAGTCCTGCCCTGCTTTATGGCTGAGATTCCAGGTATAAGAGCAGTCTAGCTCCTTAAACAGAACGCTCGCATAAAATAATTCGGTAACTTTATATTTAATTACCCCGCGGGCATATTCCTCTCACACAACAAACACAACACTATTTCTCACAGCTTCTCCGTTAAACACATTCACAACACTTCACCGCACTTGAGGGCGGGCCTTACATTGTGTCGGTCGCCCTGATATTCTTGTCGCTATCGCATTGGCCGCGCCATTTTACATCTCTCTTCCCATTGGCTCTTACATGTGCCAATTACCTTATTCATCCCGTTACTGTAAAACAGAATCTCGTTTCCTGATTGGCCCGAGTTATAATCAAACAAACCGGGCACCGCCTACATTCCAATATTTATCCTTGAGTGGTTTCCCTGAAGGGGCGGGAAGGGGGCTTCGGATTGGTGGTTGCTCGTAAAGGGAAAAATAAAGACGAAGGTGATTGGTTGATTGCAGTTTAGGGTTGTGGTTGGGTTACAGGATGGAGGCGTCGCTCTAGCTTCCCTGTCAGTCTGAGTTTGGGACTGGGGAAGGAACGTAGTTAGTTGCGCTTTTCCACTTACTGCCCTGACCTCCCAGTGGACCCCAGTGCTGTTTTACACAGGGACAGGATTAATTAATATCATATTGTGTAAACAATTATTGCATAGAAACCTTATTGAGCGAATAATTGGCCCCCATAGCAACAAAATCACTTTTTTTTTTGTTTTTGTTGTTGTTTCTTTTACACTTTTTGAGTTGAACAATTTTGCAGGGGAATCAACTCCAAACCCCAAGAATTCCAATTTCAAGGCTTCCCCCCTTGATTTTATTTCCTTTTTTGTTTGTATAAATACCATGGAAATAATGGAGAGTGGGGATCCAGTGATCCAGTGGGACCGCAAGCTGAGCGAGCTGTCTGAGGCTGCCGAGAGCGATTCCTTGTACAACAACACGGTAAGAAATCCCAATAGCGGGAACATAACACGTCGCTTTATGGCGATATACAATATATAATGTCTGGGGGGGGGGGGGGTGGAAATGGGTTGGAAGTTATTAAGTAATGATGGGGGGCCATTAAAGTCCACAAGTTCCAATTATGGCTTCCCTCTGACTTTAAATGAGCCCCATTGTTAAAGGGCCGTGAACGCTGAGCACGATTGGCTGAGGTCCTGGCATCACTGTGTATTGGAGAAGGATGGGCCCCTCGCTAATACGCAGAGATAAGGACCAACAACTACTAACAGCTGTTCCCTAATGGGTAGTGCTTTGCTTTCTACTGGCGCTCAGGGTGTTAATTGTGGGTGTACGTGGGTGCAGGCCGGAATCGGTGATACCCCCCTACACACACACGTCTTTTTCCATGGATTGGGCCAAGCACATGGTACCGGGCTGGATCCGATGACTTTAATGAGTTCCACACACATAAACAGAGAAGCTTTGGGGGTACACAGGGATCCCCCTTGGAGTCACCGAGATTGTTATGAATATTATTGGCTCATAAGGGGGGGCAATGAAACCCCCAAATCAAGTTCAAAGACTGGGCATGCATCTAATGATCAAGTGGATCTTGGTCAGATTTGGCCAATCATGTGCAGGGCTGATGTGATCAGTGGCCTGTGGGCCAATGATTAGATCATACTGTGGGGATAGGGTGGGCAATGACCGCATCCACTTGCCCCTCACCCAGATCTGCCCAATAGATATCTAGCCCTGTAAGCTGCATGTTTGCTGTGGTCAGCAGTCGGTTTATTGGCCTGTGCCTGGCCAGCTTAAACCTGTATTCTTTATACAGGGTATGGGGCTTCTGTATAACACGCAATAGCACTTTATACAGAGTATGGGGCTTCTGTATAACGGACACTGGGCAATAGCACTTTATACCGGGTATGGGGCTTCTGCATAACGGACACTGGGCAAAAGCACTTTATACAGGGTATGGGGCTTCTGTATAACGGACACTGGGCAATAGCACTTTTATACAGGGCATGGGGCTTCTGTATAATGGACACTGGGCAATAGCACTTTATATAGGGTATGGGGCTTCTGCATAATGGACACTGGGCAATAGCACTTTATACAGGGTATGGGGCTTCTGTATAACGGACACTGGGCAATAGCACTTTTATACAGGGCATGGGGCTTCTGTATAATGGACACTGGGCAATAGCACTTTATATAGGGTATGGGGCTTCTGCATAATGGACACTGGGCAATAGCACTTTATACAGGGTATGGGGCTTCTGTATAACGGACACTGGGCAATAGCACTTTATACAGGGTATGGGGCTTCTGCATAACGGACACTGGGCAATAGCACTTTATACAGGGTATGGGGCTTCTGCATAACAGAGGCAATAGCATTTTATACAGGGTATGGGGCTTCTGTAAAACGGACACTGGGCAATAGCACTTTATACAGGGTATGGGGCTTCTGCATAACGGACACTGGGCAATAGCACTTTATACAGGGTATGGGGCTTCTGCATAACAGAGGCAATAGCATTTTATACAGGGTATGGGGCTTCTGTATAACAGACACTGGGCAATAGCACTTTATACCGGGCATGGGGCTTCTGTATAATGGACACTGGGCAATAGCACTTTATATAGGTTATGGGGCTTCTGTATAACGGACACTGGGCAATAGCACTTTATACCGGGTATGGGGCTTCTGTATAACGGACACTGGGCAATAGCACTTTATACAGGGTATGGGGCTTCTCTATAACGGACACTGGGCAATAGCACTCTATACAGGGTATGGGGCTTCTGTATAACGGACACTGGGCAATAGCACTTTATACAGGGTATGGGGCTTCTGTATAACAGAGGCAGTAGCACTTTATACAGGGTATGGGGCTTCTGCATAACGGACACTGGGCAATAGCACTTTATACAGGGTATGGGGCTTCTCTATAACGGACACTGGGCAATAGCACTCTATACAGGGTATGGGGCTTCTGTATAACGGACACTGGGCAATAGCACTTTATACAGGGTATGGGGCTTCTGTATAACAGAGGCAATAGCACTTTATACAGGGTATGGGGCTTCTGCATAACGGACACTGGGCAATAGCACTTTATACAGGGTATGGGGCTTCTCTATAACGGACACTGGGCAATAGCACTTCACTGAGGGGGGGGGACACACAAAGAAACTTGGACCTTAAAGTTGAGCTTATGGGGGGGTATGAAAATCCCAATTTGTAGAGGGTTAGATTTGGTCATTGCCAAGGGTTGGCCCAATAGCATTGATCTGTTCATTCGCTGATGGCCCAGTTGAGTAGATCTGAACAGAATTGGACCAGACCAGATTGGACAATCCAGTGGCAAGCCAGACCAGTGTAGCCTCATAGTAGCCACAGTGAGCGGCCAACTTGCCCAAGCTTAAGCACGTGGCTACCTGAAACCCAGCATTGCTTTCATAGCAACAGGTTGTGTTCTGAGCACGTGTTTGGGTGTGAGATAAAGGGACGACATTCCGATGGGTCGGGCAGTTTATATTTTTTCAATAAAGGGCAAGTACAGAAAGGCAGGATTTACACACACAAAGCTCGTCATTTTCTTTGTAAATGTCACTGGCTGACAAACTACAAGAATGCCGCTAAGGTTCTAGAAGCTGAATTGTGATTGGTGGCCTAGGAATGAAGTGAAAGCAGCCAGTCACCTCGTAGCTGTAAAGTGGGGTTTCAAGAAGGAATATGGTGGGGTTGGTTGTTGTTCAGACACAATTGTCAGGTCCCTCCCCTGGGGCAATTCTGATTGGCTGTCGTTTAATTCCAGTCACGTGCATCCCATTGGTGCATTTGAAGGTCTAGGGGCAAGTTCTATGTCGAAGAAATTACCCTGTCCGATATCGTGGTACCATGGGCATCGGGCGGTTTGTTGATTGGGCAGTCAGACCACAGGCCAAGTGTCCGGCCACTGGTACAGATACATGTCGTTGAGTTGCTTTCCATTTGGGAATTTAAACTGCCACTTGGTTTAACTTTAAAGCAAAGGTTAACTTCCCCTTTAATTTGATCAATGTAAGCCTAGTATTGCCTTGGTGCTCGATTGCATCATTACTGTTTATATGCAGCTGCGGAGCTGACTTGGGCTTCTCATAACACACACGGTAAATATTTACTCGGCCCATACTCCGCTGTGAGTGGTGACAGTGATGAGTGGCAGCTGCTGCTGGGAGTTGTAGTTCAGCCTGACTGACTGTGCAGCTATTCCCTGCACGTTGCTGCATGTCTTTGTAAGTCGCAGCTTGCTTTTATTGAGTTGGGTCATTAGTCAGCAGCTTCTAACCGTCTGAACCAAAAAAGCACCTACGGCCTATTTCTTTTCTTTTAAAGGGGAAGCAAACCTCAAAAAAGGGCTGTTAATGTAATTCTAAGCTGTATCCATTCACTATAAACTTTCAATGGGCTTTATAAATGTTATTTGAAAGCAGTGTCTGCCCATTGCTTTCTTTTTCAGCCCTGCTGGTTCCGACTGTTGAAACAATGTAGCAGAAGCCAGATGATTAACGGACAAAGGAGAACTATAATTATATTAACAGATGTATATAATGCCGTTAAACAGTTACCTTTTTTTCTATAGGAATAAGTGTGCCCTTCGGGGGGGGGGGGGTAAATTGCACGGTTGCACAAGATGAGTTCACTCTTCCAGAATTTGTGGCTGGAAAATCTGAAACTTCTAATTCTGCTCGAATGCGTCGCTGCATGTATCCCCCCCCCGGCCTGAGGCTAACGGTCTATGTTCGTTTGGGGGGGTTTGTACTGAGTAAGGGGAAATACATGGTTGCTCTGTTTTTTTTGCTTTTTGTTTATAATCTGGACGTTGTGTAAAATTCAACAGGAGAAACCTCCTGCTGCCCATTGTTTTCTATGGCTGAAGCAGGCAGAAGTTTCTCCTGTTTGATCCACATTGTAAAACCAATAAGGGGAGGTGAAAACATGTAATCAAAGTCAATTGCAAGCCCAAGAGCAGAGCGATAGTATTTGGGGCAAGCGTATGAATGCCCAATTTGGGCCAAGCTCAATAAATAAATGACTTACCAAGACGGTCCCTGGGCTTCTAGGGGCTTCTAGAACCTTTGGCATGCAATAGAAGCTCTAGTTCAGGTGCAGGCAGCATACAGCCTGAGGAACACTGCCTGACCAAAACGGGCAGAAGGTCCCTGGGCTTCTAGAACCTTTGGCTCTAGTTCATGTGCAGGCAGCATACAGCCGGAGGTACACTCCAGAACAAATGACTGACCAAAACGGGCAGAAGGTCCCTGGGCTTCTAGGGGCTTCTAGAACCTTTGGCTCTAGTTCACGTGCAGGCAGCATACAGCCCGAGGAACATTCCAGAACAAATGACTGACCAAAACGGGCAGACAGTCCTTGGGCTTTTAGGGGCTTCTAGAACCTTTGGCTCTAGTTCAGGTGCAGGCAGCATACAGCCCGAGGAACACTCCAGAACAAATGACTGACCAAAACGGGCACAAGGTCCCTGGGCTTCTAGAACCTTTTTCATGTTATAGAAGCTCTAGTTCAGGTACAGGCAGCATAAAGCCTGAGGAACACTCCAGAACAAATGACTGACCAAAACGGGCACAAGGTCCCTGGGCTTCTAGAACCTTTTTCATGTTATAGAAGCTCTAGTTCAGGTACAGGCAGTATAAAGCCTGAGGAACACTCCAGAACAAATGACTGACCAAAACGGGCAGAAGGTCCTTGGGCTTCTAGAGGCTTCTAGAACCTTTGGCTCTAGTTCAGGTGCAGGCAGCATACAGCCTGAGGAACACTCCAGAACAAAGTTCTAGACAAACTGCTGCATAACACAAATGCCTGGAATTCTTCTAGCAAATAGGGGCTGAGAAATGAGATGGACAACGTTCCGTGCATATTTTGAATCAACGTGCAGTCAACAGTCCAGAGATTTTACTTATATTTACTTATAAAGGCCAATTTATATCTATGGACCCCCCTCCAAGAAGTGACCCCCAAAAACTGCCACCCTCGGCCTTTAGCAGGGTCGGACTGGGCCGCCGGGACACTGGGAAAAATCCCGGTGGGCCCCGGCGGCCCTGACGCGTTAAACATTTCAGGGGGGGGATGTCGGGTGGGGGACCCTGCGGGGGGTTAGGGGGGCTCCTGCGGGGGTAGGGGGGGTTAGGAGGCACGGTGGGCCCTGGTGGGATGGCAGTAGTGTGGCACATCTAAGGGTCTACGTGCTATTAGATGCAGGCATTCCGCTGCAATAACAGTGCCAACATCTTATTGGTTGCTATTGGTTACTGCTCCTGGGTAAACTTTTTAATGGGGATACTGTCTCTTTAAGTTAAAACTGTATTCATCCAAAATTAACCCCCCGAAGATGGTTTCTTCCTACAAAAAAAAGCATTTGTGGGTTAAAACGTGGGCTACAAATGAAAGCCATATGGTGGGCCGGTCTTGGCCGAGTCCGTGGTCGACCCAGAAGACGAGACGATGGTGTTTAGTGGCCGCAGCCGGCCCGTTATTAACAGAACTGCCGAACGGATCAGCTGGGCCTGGGACCGCAACTGCCTTGAAATAACAGCCCCTGGGTTTGTTTTTAGACTGGCTGCCCCGCTTCCTTTGTCTCCCAGCATGCCCGGGGCCTTTGAAATCCGACCCGTCTGCAGCTGATTGTAGGTACTCGCCCGCTAAGTGCCCACCTAACTCAGGGCGCATACTTTCAACCACTTAAGAGGTTAAAACCGTGGAAACTGGCCAAGTCGAGGGTTAAAGAAAAAAAAAAAAGACACAAATGCCTAAGATCCCAGAATGGGAGAGTTTCTAGCGGCTTTCCAGTTTGGAATTTCAGCAGCTATCGGGTTGCTAGGGCCCAGATTACCCTAGCAACCAGGCAGAGGTTTGAATGGGAGGCTGAAAGATGAATAGGAGGGGGGCAGAATGGCATGAAAAGTAATAGAAATTAACAGAAACAATAAAAACAGTAGCCTAACGGAGCAATAGTTTTTTGGCTGCCGGGGTCAGCGACCCCCCCAGGGAAGAATTAGAAGAGGGTACATTCACTGGCGAGGGGATCTTCTCCTGATATGCCCACCTACAGGTGGGCAATATCGGGCTAATTTGATCCTTTGGCCCCAACGACTATAATTGTGCAGCTAAACACTCAGGGTGAAGACACACAGAGCTACTAGGTTGCAGCTACTTGTCGCGGCTACTGAAATAGATCATTAAATGATCATTTACTGATAACGGTCTCTACGAGGCAATTCTCAGTATTGTCTACGGCAGGGGATTATCTGGAGTTTAGTAGCTGCTACTAAGTAGCTCCGTGTGTCTTCACCCTAAGGATTCAGCCTAATCCATGTATAAGGCACCCTATTCCCAGCCTTTGATTGCAAGCTCTTTGCACCGATGGGATATGAGTGGGGTTATACACACAGTGATTGGTCCTATAGCGGCTGTGTCTGTACCGCTGGTGCCAAGCATAATCCCACAGCCTTATATCAACCCGGGCAGAATCCTGGGAAGCTTTGGTCGGGGAAGGGAGAACCAATCACGACCCAGTCTGGGGGGATCCGATTTCCTACATGCCGCAGATTGTTAGTCTTTTCCGTAGACGCTATAATGAGACGGCAGATAAACATAGTGCATGGCTAGACGCACACATCATCCCACTGCCTGTTACCTATATAACTGCCGCTGAGCAACTGCTGGACCGGCGCCAGAACCAAGACTCACAGTTTTAGACTTTCTATTCGGGCCCTGCAGCGGGTGGGGTACCAATGGGTTACCCCAGCGCCGGATTTGAGAATAGGGTACCCCCTTTTATTGCTTATCTTTCTGTACAGTCCCTCCCCTATTCATATTCCAGTTTCTCATTCAAACCACTGCCTGGTTGCTAAGGGTAATTGGGACCCTAGCAACCATATAGCTGCTGAAGTTCCAAAATGGAGAGTTGCTGTAAATGTGGTTAGTGAGTTGTGGATCAGGTTGTGGATAAGGGGTCAGGTCGGGTAGTGGGTCATAGTCATAGAGTAAAAATGCAGGTCCGAGTTGAACAAAGAGCTTGCAATCTAGTCTTTTCGTCTGCCCGGTAATAACCTCGGCACTGCCTGAATGTGCCTCACTCGCCCGGTTAAGGTGCCCAGAGCCAGCCCTCTATCGACACCCAGAGGCGTGACGCCCGTGGCGCTATTAGAAGTAGGGGTGTTCCCAGAATGGGAAAGGGATCCGTATGGGATTTGCCTGGCAGCCAATAAACTGCTCCGTGCATTCCAGGCAAAGCTGTAACCTTAGGTGACTCCGCAGCTGCCGGATTGTGGGAACGGCTCTCCCCTTGGCTTTATCTGTTGGGCTTTTGGCTTCTGTGGTCATTATTCCAGGTATCGGAGCCTTTGCCTATACCAGGAGTGGGCCCCCTGCACTTCTATAGGGTCTTAAAGGCACTTCTGGTTTAAAGGGACGGGTCCCCTTTCAGTAGGTTATAGAATGGCCTATTCCTAAAAACTTTTCAATTGGTCTTCTTTTTTTTTTTCCATAGTTTTTGTATTATTTGCTTTCCAGCTTTCAAAAGGTTGGGGGGTCACTGACCCCGGCAACCCAAAAAAACCCCAAAAAACGATTGTTCGCTGAGGCTGCAGTTTTATTGATTTATTGTTTTGGATCCAGTAAGGAATAATTATATCTTAGTTGGGATCAAGTACAGGTACTGTTTTATTATTACAGAGAAAAGGGAATCATTTAACCATGAAATAAACCCAATAGGGCTGTTCTGCCCCAATAAGGGGTAATTATATCTTAGTTGGGATCAAGTACAGGTACTGTTTTATTATTACAGAGAAAAGGGAATCATTTAACCATGAAATAAACCCAATAGGGCTGTTCTGCCCCAATAAGGGGTAATTATATCTTAGTTGGGATCAAGTACAGGTACTGTTTTATTATTACAGAGAAAAGGGAATCATTTAACCATTAAATAAACCCAATAGGGCTGTTCTGCCCCCAATAAGGGGTAATTATATCTTAGTTGGGATCAAGTACAGGTACTGTTTTATTATTACAGAGAAAAGGGAATCATTTAACCATTAAATAAACCCAATAGGGCTGTTCTGCCCCCAATAAGGGGTAATTATATCTTAGTTGGGATCAAGTACAGGTACTGTTTTATTATTACAGAGAAAAGGGAATCATTTAACCATGAAATAAACCCAATAGGGCTGTTCTGCCCCTAATAAGGGGTAATTATATCTTAGTTGGGATCAAGTACAGGTACTGTTTTATTATTACAGAGAAAAGGGAATCATTTAACCATGAAATAAACCCAATAGGGCTGTTCTGCCCCAATAAGGGGTAATTATATCTTAGTTGGGATCAAGTACAGGTACTGTTTTATTATTACAGAGAAAAGGGAATCATTTAACCATTAATTAAACCCAATAGGGCTGTTCTGCCCCCAATAAGGGGTAATTATATCTTAGTTGGGATCAAGTACAGGTACTGTTTTATTTTTACAGAGAAAAAGGAAATCAATTTTAAAAATCGGAATTATTTGATTAAAATAGAGTCTATGGGAGACATGTCGATTGGGTTCGGGGGTTCGGCCGAACCCAAAAAAGTGGGTTTGGTGCACCCCTACTTTTTATTACTAATCTTTCTATTCAGACCCACTCCCATTTATATTCCTGTCTCTCTTTTAAACCACTGCCTGGTTGCTAGGATAATGTGGACCCTAGCAACCGTATAGCTGTTAAAATTCCAAACTGGGGTCTTGCTGAACCTTTCAGCCTCTCTGGAGTCCCTGTTCTATTGGTGCCCGGGGGAAATGTTTTTTTTAGTGTGTGCTAATTAGGATTCGGATCGGTTCGGTATTTGGCTGAATCCGTCAGGGTGGGTTTTAGGGGTTCGGCCAAACCCAAAAAAGTGGGTTTGGTGTTTTCCTACTTTTTATTACTTATCTTTCTGTTCAGACCCACTCTCTTTTATATTCCTGTCTCTCTTTCAAACCACTGCCTGATTGCTAGGATAATGTAGACCCTAGCAACCACGTAGCTGATAAAATTCCAAACTGGGGTCTTGCTGAACCTTTCACCCTCTTTGGAGTCCCTGTTCTATTGGTGCCCGGGGTACAAGGAGTTAACTAGACTTGCTTATGGGCGAAATGCAGGCCGTTGGTGGTCTTCTCCTTCATGCATGGTTCTCAGCAACGTTCTTGATGACTCTTACCGACTAGGTTCTAGGTCCAACTGCTCTTCTGCCCAAACCCCCGCTGCTCCCTATAGCTTGCTGCCCTAAGCCTGTGTCCCCAATATGGAGCTTATAGCCCCCCATCAGTTGAAAAACTACTCTACAAATGGTCATGTGATGCCGACCAGTGTGGCTTACCCCATAGACTCTGTATGTAACATAATAGGGAGTGTTTATATGGCTATTCCCATTCCAGCTGCCCCGTGTCCATGAATATATCATGTTTATTGGGTGTGCTCCCATAGCAACACCCGTGTCAATCCGGACTATGGATGGAATCCTTCCAGCTGGTTCATTGGCCGGAGTGGGATTCTCTGCTTTTTCTCAGGGTGGAATTCCACTGTCGCCCGGCTGGTTTCTCCTTTCTAATAGTCACTGGAATGCATTGAAAATGGGCCTGAAAAAATTCTCCGCTGGAACATTTGTTTTTCTTCTCCAGTAATTAAAAATATGAGGGTGTATCTTATTTGGTCCACTAAACATGCCTTCTCCCTGTATTTGTACTAAAACATATGGGTGGGAGCTGCCTTATGGGTTCCCGGAGATTATAGCTTATTGTGTACCCAGAGCATTCCTTCTCTGTATATTTGTATTTATACATATGGGTAGGGGGTGCCATAGTGTTTCCCTTAGACAGTACAGTATGGGGGTACAGCTTATTGTGTGCCCAGAACATTCCTTCTCTGTATATTTGTATTTATACATATGGGTAGGAGGTGCCATAGTGTTTCCCTTAGACAGTACAGTATGGGGGTACAGCTTATTGTGTGCCCAGAACATTCCTTCTCTGTATATTTGTATTTATACATATGGGTAGGGGGTGCCATAGTGTTTCCCTTAGACAGTACAGTATGGGGGTACAGCTTATTGTGTGCCCAGAACATTCCTTCTCTGTATATTTGTATTTATACATATGGGTAGGGGGTGCCATAGTGTTTCCCTTAGACAGTACAGTATGGGGGTACAGCTTATTGTGTGCCCAGAACATTCCTTCTCTGTATATTTGTATTTATACATATGGGTAGGGGGTGCCATAGTGTTTCCCTTAGACAGTACAGTATGGGGGTACAGCTTATTGTGTGCCCAGAACATTACTTCTCTGTATATTTGTATTTATACATATGGGTAGGGGGTGCCATAGTGTTTCCCTTAGACAGTACAGTATGGGGGTACAGCTTATTGTGTGCCCAGAACATTCCTTCTCTGTATATTTGTATTTATACATATGGGTAGGGGGTGCCATAGTGTTTCCCTTAGACAGTACAGTATGGGGGTACAGCTTATTGTGTGCCCAGAACATTCCTTCTCTGTATATTTGTATTTATACATATGGGTAGGAGGTGCCATAGTGTTTCCCTTAGACAGTACAGTATGGGGGTACAGCTTATTGTGTGCCCAGAACATTCCCTCTCTGTATATTTGTATTTATACATATGGGTAGGAGGTGCCATAGTGTTTCCCTTAGACACTACAGTACCAGCCCGTTTATCAGCACCAGGATGGAGGGGGCAAGAAAGAGAACTGGGAAGGGGATTCGCTTCCCAGATCCACATTTCTGCTGATGCTGGGAAACTCTAAGATCCAGATTACAGTGCGGTTGCATCAGGCTCAGTGCTTCCAATCTGAATTTCTCTCCAGGCTCAGAAAGATTCCTGTACTGTCGGCCAGAACAGATGGTGAGCAGAACTTTGCCTTGTGCCCCTGCGGCTCTCACTTTGGGACTTATGGACCCATCTGTCACTCACTGCTTAAAGGGACTCTATCTATACAGCGTAACCTTGCTACCTGGCCCGATAACTGTGTACTGGAGCCAACGTGTTATCTCTTCTGTGCTTGTATAAAGTAGCTTTAGTTTTATGGCTGTAATACTAATTATAGAGCATTCTGTCACAGTGGCACAGATCCTATCTGATCCCCCCCATTGTAAGCAGCAGTCCTGCCCTGCTTTATGGCTGAGATTCTAGCTATCTGTATAACAGAGCATTCTGTCACAGTGGCACAGATCCTATCTGATCCCCCCCATTGTAAGCAGCAGTCCTGCCCTGCTTTATGGCTGAGATTCTAGCTATCTGTATAACAGAGCATTCTGTCACAGTGGCACAGATCCTATCTGATCCCCCCCATTGTAAGCAGCAGTCCTGCCCTGCTTTATGGCTGAGATTCTAGCTATCTGTATAACAGAGCATTCTGTCACAGTGGCACAGATCCTATCTGATCCCCCCCATTGTAAGCAGCAGTCCTACCCTGCTTTATGGCTGAGATTCTAGCTATCTGTATAACAGAGCATTCTGTCACAGTGGCACAGATCCTATCTGATCCCCCCATTGTAAGCAGCAGTCCTGCCCTGCTTTATGGCTGAGATTCTAGCTATCTGTATAACAGAGCATTCTGTCACAGTGGCACAGATCCTATCTGATCCCCCCCATTGTAAGCAGCAGTCCTGCCCTGCTTTATGGCTGAGATTCTAGCTATCTGTATAACAGAGCATTCTGTCACAGTGGCACAGATCCTATCTGATCCCCCCATTGTAAGCAGCAGTCCTGCCCTGCTTTATGGCTGAGATTCTAGCTATCTGTATAACAGAGCATTCTGTCACAGTGGCACAGATCCTATCTGATTCCCCCATTGTAAGCAGCAGTCCTGCCCTGCTTTATGGCTGAGATTCTAGCTATCTGTATAACAGAGCATTCTGTCACAGTGGCACAGATCCTATCTGATCCCCCCCATTGTAAGCAGCAGTCCTGCCCTGCTTTATGGCTGAGATTCTAGCTATCTGTATAACAGAGCATTCTGTCACAGTGGCACAGATCCTATCTGATCCCCCCATTGTAAGCAGCAGTCCTGCCCTGCTTTATGGCTGGATATTTTCACAGCCCGGCATTAATTATATGTGCATAGCTGAAGTTTGGGATAATAGTTTCCGTTGGAGCTTTGCAGTAACTCTTTCTGGATGTCCTGCGCCACTGATACCCCCAGCCCCTATAGGGCTCTGTAAAGCAATGAAGGCAAGCTTTGTCTGCCAACAGCGGTGCCTGTGTGTGTGCATGTAAGGCTGGCATAAGCGGGCACTCATAGAATGATGTGGGCAGGCCGGGAAACAAAGGGGACTTTGAGCCAGAGAGTGAAGTGAAGGGAGAAAATGGCGAGCGTATGTGTTTTGGCCGTGTCCAGATGTAAGATGTCATTGTGTGGGTTGAGGGGGATACGCTCCCCCCCAGAGAATCCCGAGCGAGCTCGGCACTGGCACACATCTGGTAAGACTGTGAGTCAGCCCTCCGTGCAAAATAGCCGCTTTGTCCCGTTCCCCCAGAGGGTCAGCTCCTTCTCCGCAGCAAAAACCCCACAATTGTGTTTCCCTGAGTCAGTTCAGACCCTTAACCCTTTACCCGCCGGACTATTTTTGAATCATTGCATAGGGCTGGTGTATGTTTCTACCCCTACGGCAGCTCTGTGCAACAGAACTGGAACTAGACTTGTACCCCAAGAGCTTGTATTTTGCCTTTGCTTGTGCATTCTGTTTGACACCCCCCCCCCCCCCGCTCAGAGTTTGTGGGGTAAACAGGGGGCTAAGAGCAACCAGTAATCACAGCAGGGGGGTCAATGTGACACGGAACAGTGTGTTTGCCCAGTCCTTTGCTTCTGGGTCGGATTGTGTTGACACTGCTGCCTTTGGGTTGGTTTGACCCTATTACGTTAACTAGAATTCCTCCATATTGATCTGATCTCTATTGGCCCCCGCAGGTGTACTTAAGGGAGTTCCCTACCCTATAAAAGCCCCCCCCCCTGCTGGGCTAAAGGTCATTAAGATGCATGTAAACAATTGACATGTTTGCTTGCCCTTTACATGTGTGCTAGCCCATCCCATGGCTATACAAGGCCCTTGGTGGCCAATAGGGATCAACCAAATCCACTACTTTAGGAACCAAATCCTGGATTCGGTGCATCCCTAGTGACCCCCCCTGTATTTGGATCTGGCTAATGATAGTGAGTAAGCCACATGGGACAAATGCCAGCCCCGTGCATGAATGAGCCGCCGGGTTGGCTGGCGCTGTGTATCTAGTGGTGCGTGGGAGCAGGGTCCAAAGATCAAAGGGCGCGTCTTGATCATCAATGACCTTATGGATTTTGGCAATAATCCTGCCCCCAAACCCCCCCCACAGGAACAGGGTCCAAAATGTGCTGCTATGGCTTATGCCAAATAAAAACATTAGATCAGTCTTTGGCCATGGGGCATGCTGGGAACTGTAGTTGAGCAACGGCTCCTGATTAACAGGTTAAAGCTCACGGACTGTCACAGGCAGATATTCTGAAATTACTGTCTTGGCCAATAATGGGGCCCTATAGTGAATAGAGGTCCAGGCATTGCTTGTGGCCTAGGTTGGGGGGGGCATCTGCTATGTGTATATGTAGCCCAATCCAGATCTGGCCAATTGTAGGGTAGGACCGTGGGGGGCCCATACACAGGCAGATAAGGTGCTGAATCAGCACCCAAATCTGTATCTGAAATCTGCCCGTGTATGGGCACCTTAACTGTGCCAGGCTGGGAGAAGGGAGACAGGCCCGGACTGGCAATGTGTGGGTTCTGGAAAGGCCCGGACTGGCAATGTGTGGGTCCCGGAAAGGCCCGGACTGGCAATGTGTGGGTTCTGGAAAGGCCCGGACTGGCAATGTGTGGGTCCTGGAAAGGCCCGGACTGGCAATGTGTGGGGACTGGAAAGGCCCGGACTGGCAATGTGTGGGTCCTGGAAAGGCCCGGACTGGCAATATGTGGGTCCTGGAAAGGCCCAGACTGGCAATGTGTGGGTCCTGGAAAGGCCCAGACTGGCAATGTGTGGGTCCTGGAAAGGCCCGGACTGGCAATCTGTGGGTCCTGGAAAGGCCCGGACTGGCAATGTGTGGGTTCTGGAAAGGCCCGGACTGGCAATGTGTGGGTCCCGGAAAGGCCCGGACTGGCAATGTGTGGGTTCTGGAAAGGCCCGGACTGGCAATGTGTGGGTTCTGGAAAGGCCCGGACTGGCAATCTGTGGGTCCTGGAAAGGCCCGGACTAGCAATGTGTGGGTCCTGGAAAGGCCCGGACTGGCAATCTGTGGGTTCTGGAAAGGCCCGGACTGGCAATGTGTGGGTCCTGGAAAGGCCCGGACTGGCAATCTGTGGGTTCTGGAAAGGCCCGGACTGGCAATGTGTGGGTCCTGGAAAGGCCCGGACTGGCAATGTGTGGGTCCTGGAAAGGCCCGGACTGGCAATCTGTGGGTTCTGGAAAGGCCCGGACTGGCAATCTGTGGGTTCTGGAAAGGCCCGGACTGGCAATCTGTGGGTTCTGGCAAATGCCAGAGGGGCTGCAGTAAGGTGCTATAGACAGTCACTATTTATTGGAGCTGGGGGGGCAGTTTGTGCAGTTGGAATGCCGGGGCCTATGTGGAATCCCAGTCGGACCTGCAGGGAGATCTCTGATTGGTGAAGTTGAACACAGAGGGAATTTCACTGCTTTCCCTGCAGGGAATTAATGGGAGTTTTTAAAGTTTTATTATTTCGCTAAAAAGTGGGTTTTACTTGGAAATATTTGTTTACTTCCTCTGGCCGCCCCCCTGGGGGGGTGGGTTACTGTACACATCTGCTTCTGACTCTCTATAAGCCATGTGGTCCCCCAGGAACTTGCCGGCCGGGGGGGGGGGGGGGGGAGATGGAGCGGCCATGGCCAAACCAAACACAGATGTGGAGAGTGTTATCTAGAGCTGTATGTGTAGCCATGCTAGCCCTGGGCTATATACAGCTCTTATTGAACTTGGGCCACGGAGCTCCGCCCCCTGGTACCCCTGACTGTAAGCCTTTCAGCCCACTCTACTAGTTAGTGACTAGTTAGTATTCTCTGTGTTTGCCCTGCCAGTCGTTTCTCTTGCCTTGTTATTAACTGTTTAATTGCCCCTAAGTATAGCCGGCTAATACCCAGTAGGTGTCCCGGCTTGTATCTGTGTCAGGGTGGAACAGAGAAACCCCGGCTGGAATGCAGGGAAAGGGTTGCCCCGGGGGCATCTCAGAGCTGTTGGTGTAATGTCTTTACAAGGCCATAAATGTCTGCCTGCTTACTGCAGTGCATTCTGGGAGTCCTGATGGATTTAACTCCTTCTCTTCCTTTGCAGTAGTAGATTTATAATAATGATGCTAATTATAGTCATGATTAACTAGGAAACTCCTTAAAGACTGGATTAGAAACTCAGCCTCGTGCCTTAATGATATCAATGACATCTCATATCCTTATCCATTACAGTAGGGGGTACATTATCCCTTATAATACATGAGTGATACTCAGAGTTCCCTGTATAACTCAGCCTGCAGCCTTGTGCCTTTATATGGGGGGCACAGAACCCCTCAGTGACTGCTAATATCCTTATCATTTACAGTAGGGGGTACATTATCCCTTATAATACATGAGTGATACTCAGAGTTCCCTGTATAACTCAGCCTGCAGCCTTGTGCCTTTATATGGGGGGCACAGAACCCCTCAGTGACTGCTAATATCCTTATCATTTACAGTAGGGGGTACATTATCCCTTATAATACATGAGTGATACTCAGAGTTCCCTGTATAACTCAGCCTGCAGCCTTGTGCCTTTATATGGGGGGCACAGAACCCCTCAGTGACTGCTAATATCCTTATCATTTACAGTAGGGGGTACATTATCCCTTATAATACATGAGTGATACTCAGAGTTCCCTGTATAACTCAGCCTGCAGCCTTGTGCCTTTATATGGGCACAGAACCCCTCAGTGACTGCTAATATCCTTATCATTTACAGTAGGGGGTACATTGGCCCAATCAGACAGACTATGGATGTAATAGAGATGATGCAGAATGATCAGGTAGTGCTGGGGGGCACGGGGGAACCAGGCAGGCTTTGTGCAGGAGAATAGAAGAGGTGTGTGTATGAGAGGAATGCTCCTGTTGCCCCTCCCGTAGGAATTTGCCCTGTCTGGACTCCTCTCTCCACTGGAAACATCTAAGAATTTCTCACCCATATCTGCCCCTGGGCTCCCGGAGGGTTTGTGCCAACTAGTACCCTGTAACTTACCACCAAATAAATATATATATATATATATAAAATCTGATTTTAAAGGGGAAGTTCACTCAAATATAGTTCATTTTGCCTTTTAAAGAAATTGTAACTCTCCACGATTTTCCAGCAGACGCTTTTTGCCCTTTTTCGCAATATATTTTGGATTTTAGAGGGGTAAAGAGGCAATATGCCCTCCTGTACTCCCAGAATCCTTTGCTGCTGCCTAACATATATTACCCTGGGGGCAAGGTGGTTGCTATGCATACATCTCCCTAGTGTTATGGTGATGGGGCTGCTGTACATTCCGGAACGTCGGGCTGGTAGAAGAATGTGACATTTGCATTTGTGCTGCGGGAGTGTCGCATAAACCATGACTGCCTACAATTGCCCCGGGGGGGGGGGGGGGGGGGGGGGGGGGGGGGGGGGGGTAAATGTCCAAGTTTGATCTGCCCAAGATGTTATCTCGCAGGTTCCTAGGATACTGCAACGTGTGCCCAAACTGGCTTGTAGCTATAGTAACCAGTGGTACATACTGGTGAATGAAAAGGGCCCCATTGGAAGTTAGTCCAGGTCCAGTAACCCATAGCAACCAGTCAGCAGGTAAGATTTACTGGTCACCTGTTTAAAAGCAAATATCTTATTGGTTGCTATGGGTGCGGTACCCGCTAGTGACACTGTGCTGGGAGGATGTAGGGGCCCATGGGGGGTATTTACGCCTCTGAATGAAGCTGGGCGGCCAAATTGGGCAAAGATCCATTCACCTTGGCCGCAATAGGAGTCATGCAGATCCAACGGGAGAAGCCACATCAACTGGGGCAATTAGGACCCCCAGATAGTTCTAGGAAACTGTTGGCCGCCCCCTTCCTTGTAATCCGGCCAGAGCTTAGTTTCTAAAAGTCGCAACTCTCCAGCTGAGAATCCTGCTGCAACTCCATTGGGCCGGGAAGGGGGGGGCAGCTCTGATAGAAAGCAGATGTTTGTACATACTGTGCCTGGCTCTGCCCTGCACCCCCGGGGCCAATGTGCCCGTCACCCCCTCCTCTCACTAGCCCCCCCCCAGGCACTTGTTATTGCCATACGTGACAGAAATGTCATTTGTTTTTATTTCATGCTCTGTGCAGTTCTCATGCTAACTAAAGAAAAGCAGCTGAAGGTTTAACTTCCCCTTGAATTTTTCAATATTCTGAAGAGACACGAGCTGCGCACAGTTTGTATGTATTCTGGTCTATTAAAGAGCCGGATAGTTCCGGGCATGCTGCTGTACGTCGGGTTTCTGCTGATAGGCGTTTAAAGGGGAAGTAAAGGGGTAAATGAATATCATTTTCATTCCAAAGGGGAGAGCCACAGAACCGAAATGTTAAAGAATTAAAAGAAAATGTAAGGACAACTTTCCCTTTAATGAGCTGTACAGGATGCTTAGACGCAACCTGTGAAATCTGATAAAGTGCAACTGCAGGAAAACTGCGACAGAACCAGCCCAGATACGATCGTTAGCACATTACTGATCCGTTAGCCTATCTGGGTTACATCATGTTCTGCCCCCACCCACGTTTGGTGGGCCCTCTGGTCTGGGAGCCTCTGAGAAGCACTTGTGTATTGGGTACTGGGCTATAGAATGGCCTGTAATGGGGTGCCCACTGTAGTGCTTGGGCCTGTAATGGGGTGCCCACTATGGTGCTTTGGCCTGTAATAGGGTGCCCACTGTAGTGCTTGGGCCTGTAATGGGGTGCCCACTGTGGAGCTGTGGCCTGTAATGGGGTGCCCACTGTAGTGCTTGGGCCTGTAATGGGGTGCCCACTATGTTGCTTTGGCCTGTAATGGGGTGCCCACTGTGGTGCTTTGGCCTGTAATGGGGTGCCCACTGTGGAGCTGTGGCCTGTAATGGGGTGCCCACTGTAGTGCTTGGGCCTGTAATGGGGTGCCCACTATGTTGCTTTGGCCTGTAATGGGGTGCCCACTGTGGTGCTTTGGCCTGTAATGGGGTGCCCACTGTGGAGCTGTGGCCTGTAATGGGGTGCCCACTGCAGGGTGCTTTGGCCTGTAATGGGGTGCCCACTGTGGAGCTGTGGTTTGTAATGTGGTGCTCACTGCAGGGGTGCTTTGGCCTGTAATGTGGTGCTCACTGCAGGAGTGCTTTGGCCTGTAATGGGGTGCTCACTGCAGGGGTGCTTTGGCCTGTAATGGGGTGCCCACTGCAGGGGTGCTTTGGCCTCTAATGGGGTGCTCACTGCGGTGGTGCTTTGGCCTTTAATGGGGTGCCCACTACGGTGGTGCTTTGGCCTGTAATGGGGTGCCCACTGCAGTGGTGCTTTGGCCTGTAATGGGGTGCCCACTGCAGTGGTGCTTTGGCCTGTAATGGGGTGCCCATTGTGGTGCTTTGGCCTGTAATGGGGTGCCCACTGTGGAGCTGTGGCCTGTAATGGGGTGCCCACTGCAGGGGTGCTTTGGCCTGTAATGGGGTGCCCACTGCAGTGGTGCTTTGGCCTGTAATGGGGTGCCCACTGCAGGGGTGCTTTGGCCTGTAATGGGGTGCCCACTGCAGGGGTGCTTTGGCCTGTAATGGGGTGCCCACTGTGGAGCTGTGGTTTGTAATGTGGTGCTCACTGCAGGGGTGCTTTGGCCTGTAATGGGGTGCCCACTGCAGGGGTGCTTTGGCCTCTAATGGGGTGCTCACTGTGGTGGTGCTTTGGCCTTTAATGGGGTGCCCACTACGGTGGTGCTTTGGCCTGTAATGGGGTGCCCACTATGGAACTTTGGCCTGTAATGGGGTGCCCACTGCAGTGGTGCTTTGGCCTGTAATGGGGTGCCCACTATGGAACTTTGGCCTGTAATGGGGTGCCCACTGCAGTGGTGCTTTGGCCTGTAATGGGGTGCCCACTATGGTGCCTTTTTGTTCTGATGAGCAATAAGGAAGGGGGGCTTTAATGCATTTGTAACAAGCTTTGCACTGGTGTGGCCCCCCCTCCTTGAAGATCACTATACAATTCACCTGTATATAGAAAGGAGCTGGGGGTGCAAGGGAGTAGGAGCTGAGGGGGCACGGGAGTACTACTAGGTGCCACGGGCAGTAACAGTGAAAGTCTGGGGGTTCCTAGTGGGGCAGTAAGATGAACAGGGGGGGTGCAACAGAGTATCCCTTCTCCCCCAGGGTGAGATTCTGCCCAGAGAGAGGCGCTGGGTCCCTGTGCTGATTGGGCGACGGATTCCAGCGCTGGATAAAGAGCCGCTTTGTGCCTTGTTATATAACCCCCGGGGGCTCATATTTCAGCTGCTGGCTGGGGCCAGTCTGGATGCTGTTTGGGCTTGTCTGCCCTTTAAAAGCAAATATCTGCCTGAGGCCTGGGCTAGTGGCCGGGGGCTAGTGCAACTCCTCGCTTTATGGCCTGATTGATTGTCTGAGGGTCAACATGTCCAACAAGTGGTTTCACTTGTGTTTGGAATCCCCAGCTCTGAAAGCCAATCAGCCCATATTGTTCCAAGAGCTTTTGGGTGTATTTCCCCTTTAAATATCATCGTTACTAAATTGAATAGAAATAGGGACAAGCTGTGTGGGCAAAGGAAGGGTTAATGTGTGGGCAAAGGGAAGGGTTAATGTGAGGGCAAAGGAAAGGATTAATGTGTGGGCAAAGGGAAGGGTTAATGTGTGGGCAAAGGGAAGGGTTAATGTGTGGGCAAAGGGAAGGGTTAATGTGTGGGCAAAGGGAAGGGTTAATGTGTGGGCAAAGGGAAGGGTTAATGTGTGGGCAAAGGAAGGGTTAATGTGTGGGCAAAGGAAAGGGTTAATGTGTGGGCAAAGGAAAGGGTTAATGTGTGGGCAAAGGAAAGGGTTAATGTGTGGGCAAAGGAAAGGGTTAATGTGTGGGCAAAGGAAGGGTTAATCTGACTGAATGATGAATGGCTGGATGGAGGGAATGGGAAATGCAGGAGGGCTGATAGGGCCCCACAGTGAGATCATTAAGCAATATGGCAGATTCCCGGCAGAGGGGAGGGGCCTGTGTTAGGGGCGGGCACAAGTTCATCTGGAGCCTGGGGCTCCTGTTGGCCCACGGCTACAATAACAAGGCAAGTCCATCTTCTGTCCTCATGTGTTTTCTCTCTGCCCCCCCCCCCCCCCCCCCCCGACATGGTTGAACTGCTCCCAGCATCCCCTGCCAGCCCACGGTTGAGAGTTGTAGTTCAGCGCCGCTGCGTCTGTATTGTACCCGTGCCAGGGATTAAAGGGAAACTCATCCCATAATTACACCCCTGTTCCTTTAGAGGTTCCGCTCTAATATCCTTTGGTGGTTTTGTTTGCTCTGCTCCGGCTGAGCTTTCTAATCTCCTAGTTAACCCATCCCCGGTATCTCCAGGCAGCAGTGCTGTAATGGGAATAGGAAATGATATCTTCGTTCTTTAGCCCTTGGATATTTGCCCTTTTCTTTTTGTTAGGGAGGAGAACGCCGGGTTGTGACTCATGGAAAGCTGATTGGGTTCCAGGCTGTGAAATGTCTGGGTTTCTGCTTCTTCCACACAACTGTCTGGATCCAATGCTGCTTTTTTTTTTTTTTTTGACTAATATATTTGGCTCCTGTCCCTGTCTGTCCCTGAGGAATGAGCTGCTGGGAAGCAACAGCACTGAGAGGGTTAAACTTCCCCCCCCCCACCCCCTTCCTGTATAGCAGCTAAATAATATTACAGATTGTGACTGTCAGTCCTGCAGGGATTCTATGGTATTTAGGTGTGTGGCCCTTTAACCAGATGATATAAAGGGGAAGTAATCCCAAAAAGGAAAAGAAATATCATTCTAATCAACTCCCCAATACCCATTCATCCCTCATTCTCACTGGGTTTATAGTTATGTGTAACTGTCACTGTGTCTGTTCCTTTCCCTTCCCTGCACTGCTGGTTCTGACTCCTGATACAACTCCCCAATACCCATTCATTCCTCATTCTCACTGGGTTTATAGTTATGTGTAACTGTCACTGTGTCTGTCCCTTTCCCTTCCCTGCACTGCTGGTTCTGACTCCTGATACAACTCCCCAATACCCATTCATTCCTCATTCTCACTGGGTTTATAGTTATGTGTAACTGTCACTGTGCCTGTCCCTTTCCCTTCCCTGCACTGCTGGTTCTGACTCCTGATACAACTCCCCAATATCCATTCATCCCTCATTCTCACTGGGTTTATAGTTATGTGTAACTGTCACTGTGTCTGTCCCTTTCCCTTCCCTGCACTGCTGGTTCTGACTCCTGATACAACTCCCCAATACCCATTCATTCCTCATTCTCACTGGGTTTATAGTTATGTGTAACTGTCACTGTGTCTGTCCCTTTCCCTTCTCTGCACTGCTGGTTCTGACTCCTGATACAACTCCCCAATATCCATTCATTCCTCATTCTCACTGGGTTTATAGTTATGTGTAACTGTCACTGTGTCTGTCCCTTTCCCTTCCCTGCACTGCTGGTTCTGACTCCTGATACAACTCCCCAATACCCATTCATCCCTCATTCTCACTGGGTTTATAGTTATGTGTAACTGTCACTGTGTCTGTTCCTTTCCCTTCCCTGCACTGCTGGTTCTGACTCCTGATACAACTCCCCAATACCCATTCATTCCTCATTCTCACTGGGTTTATAGTTATGTGTAACTGTCACTGTGTCTGTCCCTTTCCCTTCCCTGCACTGCTGGTTCTGACTCCTGATACAACTCCCCAATATCCATTCATCCCTCATTCTCACTGGGTTTATAGTTATGTGTAACTGTCACTGTGTCTGTCCCTTTCCCTTCCCTGCACTGCTGGTTCTGACTCCTGATACAACTCCCCAATACCCATTCATTCCTCATTCTCACTGGGTTTATAGTTATGTGTAACTGTCACTGTGTCTGTCCCTTTCCCTTCTCTGCCACTGCTGGTTCTGACTCCTGATACAACTCCCCAATATCCATTCATTCCTCATTCTCACTGGGTTTATAGTTATGTGTAACTGTCACTGTGTCTGTCCCTTTCCCTTCCCTGCACTGCTGGTTCTGACTCCTGATACAACTCCCCAATATCCATTCATTCCTCATTCTCACTGGGTTTATAGTTATGTGTAACTGTCACTGTGTCTGTCCCTTTCCCTTCCCTGCACTGCTGGTTCTGACTCCTGATACAACTCCCCAATATCCATTCATCCCTCATTCTCACTGGGTTTATAGTTATGTGTAACTGTCACTGTGTCTGTCCCTTTCCCTTCCCTGCACTGCTGGTTCTGACTCCTGATACAACTCCCCAATACCCATTCATTCCTCATTCTCACTGGGTTTATAGTTATGTGTAACTGTCACTGTGTCTGTCCCTTTCCCTTCCCTGCACTGCTGGTTCTGACTCCTGATACAATTTATTACTATGTACCATACTAAGTACAACACTGTCAGACGTAGGGAACAAAGAAGACTCTGTGGGGGGGTTTGGTTCTGGGCACAGGGAAGCTCTGTGATTCGCAGAAGGGGCTCCATCCTGTTTACCCAACCCCTGGGCTGTGTGGGGGTCAGTGTACGCGCAGCTGGAGGGCTGTCACTTTCCCCCAATGTCATCTTTACACTCACACCCTAAACCCAAACAAAGACGCTGTTACTTTTCCCACCAGATGTAACTGGACTCCAGCCGGGGGGCCACTGGGGTTCCCTTTCACTGTTTGGCTGCAAAATGTACTGTATTTATAAAGAAGGTGTTGTCTTTCGTTTACTTTCCATTGTGTGCCCAGAGCATTCCTCCTCCTGTGTATTTGTATTTATACATATGGGTAGGAGGTGCCATAGTGTTTCCCTTAGACAGTACAGTATGGGGGTACAGCTTATTGTGTGCCCAGAACATTCCTTCTCTGTATATTTGTATTTATACATATGGGTAGGGGGTGCCATAGTGTTTCCATTAGACAGTACAGTATGGGGTACAGCTTATTGTGTGCCCAGAACATTCCTTCTCTGTATATTTGTATTTATACATATGGGTAGGGGGTGCCATAGTGTTTCCCTTAGACAGTACAGTATGGGGGTACAGCTTATTGTGTGCCCAGAACATTCCTTCTCTGTATATTTGTATTTATACATATGGGTAGGAGGTGCCATAGTGTTTCCCTTAGACAGTACAGTATGGGGGTACAGCTTATTGTGTGCCCAGAACATTCCTTCTCTGTATATTTGTATTTATACATATGGGTAGGGGGTGCCATAGTGTTTCCCTTAGACAGTACAGTATGGGGGTACAGCTTATTGTGTGCCCAGAACATTCCTTCTCTGTATATTTGTATTTATACATATGGGTAGGAGGTGCCATAGTGTTTCCCTTAGACAGTACAGTATGGGGGTACAGCTTATTGTGTGCCCAGAACATTCCTTCTCTGTATATTTGTATTTATATGTGCCAGTTTGCATATTATTCAATGCTGATTAACCCCTTCTCCTCCAGTATTACTTATGGTCTTTGCTTTTTATATCTTTCCAGCCCTTCTCGGAGCTTATCGATGACTCCGCCCTGCTGGATGTTCTGGGGCAGCTCATGGGGGACCCGTTCCTGACAGAGAAGTACGAGATGATGGAAGTCGAGATGAATCCGAGCTCCCCATCTCCCATGATCAAAGCGGAGCACAGTTACTCTCTGTGCGGCGACTCTCGCCCCCAGTCCCCCTTTACTCACGCTTCCTCCGATGACAACTTTAGTGACGGTAAGGGACATGGGTAAGAGAGCAGCCCAGGGGCAGGAACTGGGGAGAATCAGGAATTACATGGGGGTAGATTCAAGACCACAGGTAAGAGAGCAGCCCAGGGGCAGGAACTGGGGAGAATCAGAAATTACCTGGGGGTAGATTCAAGACCATGGGTAAGAGAGCAGCTCAGGGGCAGGAACTGTGGAGAATCAGGAATTACCTGGGGGTAGATTCAAAACCATGGGTAAGAGAGCAGCTCAGGGGCAGGAACTGGGGAGAATCAGAAATTACCTGTGGGTAGATTCAAGACCATGGGTAAGAGAGCAGCTCAGGGGCAGGAACTGGGGAGAATCAGGAATTACCTGGGGGTAGATTCAAGACCATGGGTAAGAGAGCAGCTCAGGGGCAGGAACTGTGGAGAATCAGAAATTACCTGGGGGTAGATTCAAGACCATGGGTAAGAGAGCAGCCCAGGGGCAGGGACTGTGGAGAATCAGGAATTACCTGGGGGTAGATTCAAGACCATGGGTAAGAGAGCAGCTCAGGGGCAGGAACTGGGGAGAATCAGAAATTACCTGGGGGTAGATTCAAGACCATGGGTAAGAGAGCAGCTCAGGGGCAGGAACTGGGGAGAATCAGGAATTACCTGGGGGTAGATTCAAGACCATGGGTAAGAGAGCAGCTCAGGGGCAGGAACTGGGGAGAATCAGGAATTACCTGGGGGTAGATTCAAGACCATGGGTAAGAGAGCAGCTCAGGGGCAGGAACTGGGGAGAATCAGAAATTACCTGGGGGTAGATTCAAGACCATGGGGAAGAGAGCAGCCCAGGGGCAGGTGGGGAATAGGAGCTCTGTAAGGGGTTAACAAAGATCTAATCCCAAGAGGTGACAATCTGGGCTTTAGTAATGGGCCTCTATGAATACATATGCATAATATCTAATAAGGAATCAGAAGATTCCCGCTGCAGACTACAGCGGTTTTTAAGCAGCCATGTAGTATGTATCCTAATTGCCTATTGATCAAACTGGATTATATGTGGCATACTTCCCCTTTAAACGAATGCACCTTGCCTCCTGGGTAAGTTTGAACCCAGTCTCTCAGTCAGGGCAAGGGTTAAACTTTGAGTTCTAGAAGGAAAGTGCCGGAAGCTCTGAGCATTGAGATTCTGTTCCAGTGACATCAGGAGAAAGTGATTAACCCCTCCCCGGCTGGCTGGCTGGCAGGGATATAGGCCCAGCCCAGTATGGGGGGGGGGGGCACACAGTCTCAGCCAATGGCTGATTAGGGGTCATGGTGGGAGTTGTAGTCCAACAGCAGCTGAAGAGGTAGGTAATTCTGCCCTTGCACTTGGGGCAATAGGGCAGTTACATTGTGGGGTGGTCTCCATTTTGTGGTCTATCACTAAATTAAAGGCCAAGTAAAGCTCCCAGGTAACATTTGCTGCTCTATGAGGCTGAAGTTTTATTGGTTTTTGTTACTTTTTATACCTTTATTTCTCTATTGAGGGCCTTTGCTATTCATACACCAACCTCTCATACAAACCGCTCCCTGGTTGCCAAGGTAATCCGGACCCTAGCAACCAGATAGCTGCTGAACCAAAAGTGAAATAACTAATAAACTACAAACAATAAAAAATGAAGACCAATTGCAAATTATCTCAGAATATGACTCTTTACCTCATACTACAAGTTGTGCTTCCACTATCAACAGTCTGGGGCGGACTTTGCGCAGTCAGGGCCAGTGGGCACAGTCCATCTCTGTATATTTCTTATCTCAGAAGCTGCTGATAGTCCGTCCTGCTGCTGAGTCCGAGGGTTCGCGGTGTTTTTGTTGCTCACACTGCCCCGGGTCAGCGGTCGGACCCAGGATTGGTCAATATTGTCTCTCCGGAAGAAGGTAGAATAGAAACACTTATTGTGAAAACTCTACAGCGCCCTCTGGTGGCCAAAGGTTTAGCCCATTAGGGATAATGGGGGGGGGGAAGTGGGAATTGATAGACAAGCAGTTTCAATATGTGTTTAAGTTAAATGTCTTATTCCCAGTTTAGGAATGATTATATTTATTTATTCTCATTTGTTCTCTTTCTCTACAGCCGACCTGACTGGTGATGATTGGTGCCTGAATGGGGAGCTCACCGCCACAAGCCCCGCCTCCAAAATTAAGGTGGAAATTCCTCTCGATGAGACCCCTGGCCTGGTCCCGTCTGTGTCTCTGGCAGCCAACGCCGTCTCCGCTTCCCCAGAGGCTGACAATCCATCCGAGATGCCGGTTCCTGAGCAGGTAAATAGTCCAAAGCGGAATGGGGGTCATGATCAGACTCTGTAATTCTGTCTCGCTTTATGGCAGGGATTTTAGATATACAGTCAGGATCAGTTACCCTTTATCTTAATTACAGCACTGCCGGGAGAGGCCTGCGCCTAATTTGGCTAGGATTGTGTTTGATTGTACAGCGCTGCGGAATATGTTGGCGCTTTATAAATAAATGTTGATAATAATAAAGCTTAGGATGAATAGAAATAGAAATGCGCACAGAATTCACTTTCCTCTTTCTTATTTCAGGGTAAGATTCTGAGCCCCGTTTCCCTGCCGCAAATTAAACTGGAGCCGCACGAGGTGGACCAATTCCTTAATCTGTGCCCAAAGGAAGGTGCGTCCATAGTGTTTCCCTTAGACAGTACAGTATGGGGGTACAGCTTATTGTGTGCCCAGAACATTCCTTCTCTGTATATTTGTATTTATACATATGGGTAGGAGGTGCCATAGTGTTTCCCTTAGACAGTACAGTATGGGGGTACAGCTTATTGTGTGCCCAGAACATGCCTTCTCTGTATATTTGTATTTATACATATGGGTAGGGGGTGCCATAGTGTTTCCCTTAGACAGTACAGTATGGGGGTACAGCTTATTGTGTGCCCAGAACATTCCTAATGCCTCTTTTATCTCCAATTCCAGCTGCCACCACAGAAGCCCTACAGATGCCCCCCACCCCCCCTAGCAGCCATGGAAGTGATTCAGAAGGGGGTCAGAGTCCCACTAGGTCTCTCCCACCCCCCAGCCCGGTCCAGTCACAGGCTGGTGGCAAAATGCCTGCTCGCAGCCCCTCTGCTCTCTCCAACTCGCCCCTGCTGACTGCCCCCCATGTAAGTCTAAGCGCCTCTGTATGATTAATGCCCACGTCTCAACTAATCTCATTTGTTGGTCGTACCAGTGATGTCACAAGTGCGGCCATCTTGGTTACCGTGGCTTTGTTCTTGCCCTACAGAAGCTGCAAGGGACCGGCCCCCTTATGCTCACAGAGGAGGAGAAGAGAACTCTAGTGGCTGAAGGTTACCCCATCCCCACCAAACTGCCCCTCACCAAAGCAGAGGAGAAGGCACTGAAGAAGATCCGCAGGAAGATTAAAAACAAGGTGAGAGGGAATCTGGTCTCTGTGCCACCCTGTTACATGCAGTGTATAGTGCCCAAGTGCCACCTGTGTATGCTTGTGCCCAGGGTGGCACGGGGGGTACAGGATAGGGAATATACAGACCAACCCAGTCCATAAGGTTAACAATTTGCCTTACTTGGCAGGGTGGCCAACATGTCAGCACACCCCTAGTTTTTTTAACCTTAACTTCTCCTTTACCTGAGCGCAGAGAGGAATTGCTAATGCAGCCTTAGTGTGGGTTTACTTACCCTTTATTTCCAATCTCTTGTCAGATCTCCGCCCAGGAAAGTCGCAGGAAGAAGAAAGAATATATGGACAGCTTGGAGAAGAGGTAACTTGGGGTGCAGAGGGGAAGTGAGGGGAATTAGGGGGCTCTGTAATTGGGAGAAGAGGTGACTTGGGGGGCTCTGTAATTGGGAGAGGAGGGGGCTTGGGGGGCTCTGTAATTGGGAGAGGAGGGGGCTTGGGGGGCTCTGTAATTGGGAGAGGAGGGGGCTTGGGGGCTCTGTAATGGGAAGAGAAGGTGACTTGGGGGTCTCTGTAATTGGGAGAGGAGGGGGCTCTGTAATGGGGAGAGAAGGTGACTTGGGGGGCTCTGTAATTGGGAAAGGAGGGGGCTTGGGGGCTCTGTAACTGGGAGAGGAGGGGGCTCTATAATTGGGAGAGGAGGGGGCTTGGGGCTCTGTAATTAGGAGAGGAGGGAACTCGGGGGGCTCTGTAATTAGGAGAGGAGGGGACTCGGGGGGCTCTGTAATTAGGAGAGGAGGGGACTCGGGGGGCTCTGTAATTAGGAGAGGAGGGGACTCGGGGGGCTCTGTAATTAGGAGAGGAGGGGACTCAGGGGGCTCTGTAATTAGGAGAGGAGGGGACTCGGGGGGCTCTGTAACTGGGAGAGGAGGGGACTCGGGGGGCTCTGTAACTGGGAGAGGAGGGGACTCGGGGGGCTCTGTAACTGGGAGAGGAGGGGACTCGGGGGCTCTGTAACTGGGAGAGGAGGGGACTCGGGGGGCTCTGTAACTGGGAGAGGAGGGGACTCGGGGGCTCTGTAACTGGGAGAGGAGGGGACTCGGGGGCTCTGTAACTGGGAGAGGAGGGGACTCGGGGGGGCTCTGTAACTGGGAGAGGAGGGGACTCGGGGGCTCTGTAACTGGGAGAGGAGGGGACTCGGGGGGCTCTGTAACTGGGAGAGGAGGGGACTCGGGGGGCTCTGTAACTGGGAGAGGAGGGGACTCGGGGGGGCTCTGTAACTGGGAGAGGAGGGGACTCGGGGGGCTCTGTAACTGGGAGAGGAGGGGACTCGGGGGGCTCTGTAACTGGGAGAGGAGGGACTCGGGGGGGCTCTGTAACTGGGAGAGGAGGGGGGTGAGAGGCAGAGTTGTTACATACATATGGTGCTGTAACTGGGAGGAAAGGTAACATGGGGTGAGAGGTGGGTCGGGGTTGGCGCAGGTAATTACTGCTTGTATGCACTGGTATTAATGATATAAATATCTGCCCAAGGAACTGGCACAATTCTGCCAATATCTCGGGCAGCTTGTGGCACCATTACAGGGGACGTTCCCCAAAGCTCAGTTTAAAAAGCCCCAACCCTTGTGCCAGATAATAAGATAATGCAGCACACGAAAACCCTTAACAACATGCAGCAGTGAATGGGTTACTCCAATTGGCCACACCCATTTTAATGATAGCTCTCTTAACATTTGCCAGGCTACCAATCAGCTTGCAGCATTCCTGTTCAATTGTGTCTCTTTGCTTTAACAGGGTTGAGAATTGTTCCTCGGAGAACAGCGAGCTGCGCAAGAAGGTGGAAGTTCTGGAGACGACCAACAGGTCAGAACCTTGTCTGGGTGGCGCCAAAGCCTATGGGTCATGTAGGGATAGGTGCAGGTAGTAAGGGGTTAAATGCTTGCACCTATCTCTGGCATTCATGCTGGCTGCAAAAAAGGGGCAAAATGTGCTTTTTTGCTGTGATTGGCTGTCAGGTTCAGGCTCACTCCCTGATTGGCTCTCCTGTCGCTCTTTCTCTGCAGGACCCTACTTCAGCAGCTCCAGCGTCTGCAGGCGATGGTCACGGGCAAAGTTACCCGCTCGTGCAAAGCCGCCGGCACCCAGACTGGCACCTGCCTTATGGTGAGTCTTGTCCTTTGTTATATATCGGGGGGCTCATTAACTTCTGTGCCAACAGGCCCCTCTGCAACCCTGCGCACCCCAACAACGTCTTTCTTCCTCTCTTCTCTCCTGCAGATGGTCGTCTTGTGTTTTGCTGTTATTTTTGGAAGCTTTACCCAAAATTTAGATCTATATTCATCATCAAGCAAGACTATCCGCGAGCCGAGCCAGCATTCAGCCCCAGAGTCCTATGCAGCGTCTATAGGTAAGCGCTATATAGAAAAATTGGGGTAACAGTCACCCCGCTATAGTTCCAGGGGTACCCAGGGCACAAATAAGCACTCACCCCAAATCCCCCCCTAACTGGCCTTCAGGCTGGGCCCCCTTAGCCCATAACAAGGTTACAGATATATAGAAACATTGGGGTAACAGTCACCCCGCTATAGTTCCAGGGGTAACCATTCCCTGTCCCTTCCCAGTTCGTTCCCGGAAGCTCTTGCTCTTCGAGGAGCACCAGGCGCTAGAGGAACTACACAGCTCAGCGGTGACGTTGGACACACAGGACATCTGGGAGATCCAAGCCGAGTCCGTCTCTAAACAGCAGGCGGCGCTGTTGGAAGAACTCCATTTGTCCCAGGAGAAAGCATTCAGCCTATCAAATGACAGCAGGAGCGACGTGCCAGTTCGGCACAGGTAAGAGGCGGGGAGACCTGTGAAGGAATCGGGGTGCATTGTGGGTATCTCCTGTAAATGAACCTTTCAGATAAAGGGGAACTAATCCTGCCTTGTGTTTTGTGAGCCAATGGGATCCTCTTTCTCCCTCTGAGCTTTCTGCTTTTTAACCCTTTCTAGGTTCACTTCGGAATTTGGACATAACGACACCACCAAAGTCATAGAGTTGGACCGGACGGTCAACACGACTTCCTAATGGAGGATCCTGTCCCCAGCCCCCTCTCTTTTCTTACCCCCCCACTGCTCCACATTGACTTCTCTTACCCCTTTGCCCCCCCCATGAGCCCGCCCCCTTGGACTTGTCCCGCTGTGCTGGGCTTAGGAGGCCGGGACTCATCCCTGATATCGGCGAATGAGAGACGTTTGCAACAAACGAGAGGCTGATTCCTTATGAGCATCAAATATGGCCGCCCACATGAGCATAACATGGCCGCCACACTGGGAGTGTCAGTCTGTCCCTCGTTTGCAAGGACCGAGGTTGGAGGTGGAACGGACCCCCCATTCTCTGATTCTGGGGACCCCGCTGATTTTGCCTTTGGGGACAAAACGAGCAACTTTTTATATTTATTTATATGGAAGCAGCCCTACTGCTTTGTGATACAACACTGCCACCTAGGGGACGGGACATGTATGACAGCCATATTTTATTTGCAGAATTGGTGTTGCTTGCCCTTTAATTACCAGAGGGAATACATACAAATAGGCAAGGCTTTAGGTATAAGTTATAGCAGTGATCTCTGTATCCCGGTGCCTTAATGAGTCCCAACCCCGGCAGCTTCTGCCTTGCTGCCCCGGAAGCCATTGTTGCCACACTGGTCATCAGACCCCCCTAATCCTCCAACCTGTTTTCCCATCATGCCTTCCGTAGCAAGTTCAGGACCAAAGAGAGGAAGGTAATTGGGTCGGACTTGGGACTTTGGGGGTGTCCCTAGACCCAATAATAAGATTCCCTTACAAGTCGCAGTTTCATTGGTTTCTCTCCGCCCCTATCGACTGTTGTAAATAGTATTTATTAGTTCTGTAAAGGGGAAGTAAACCCCATGGAAGATCCCGTCTTTGTATATTATTGTCTCTAGATCCTTCTGATATTCCACATTACTTCTCAGTGATCTCTTTTATAAACCCCCGCCCCCAGCTAGCCGCTGATTGACAGGGTGAGTACTTACCCTTTAATTCTAAGCACTGGTCCATTGATCTGTCTCACTGTCCCCCCCCCCCCCCCAAAACGAAGTTGGCAAATCAGTGTCTGTTCTGAAGTCTCCTCCCCTGACGCGAGTCAAACGAAAACGGGACATGCTTCTCTCTCCCTCCAGATAGCGAGGGGTTAAACAACACCCCCCCTCCCCCTTCTCTTATTGTGACTTTTAGCTTCTCTATTTTTGGTATTGTATTTTTTATAAAATGTAAACTGAAAAAAAAAAATCCAATAAAAAAAATAGCTGCATTCTGATTGGTTTGTACCGAGTCTGGCATTGGGGGGGGCAGGGCTTAGCTGAATACAAGACTGCAGCGGCTCAGGGGGGGGGGGCTGGAGGGATTTGTTCAGTCACGCCCCCTAGCGGTCATTATAAAGGGCTTGCTGCACTCTAGGCAGTGTGCAAAGGGGCGGGGCTTATTGTTGAGTGGGCAGGGCTTAGACAGTCCCAGTGTTCCTGATACAATATCATTCTTAAAAAGCCAAGATTCACAGCTGGAATATTCCTGGTTTGTAGGAAGATCATAAATAGCGACTTTCCGGCGTGGGAGCCTTGGTCATGTGATCAGACTGAGCAGCTGCCGCGCTCTCATTAACACCATTAATTAGCAGCAGCTCTTTAGCACAGGGCACAGGGTACTGTCTAACTGCCACCTTGTTACACCCCATGGGGGAGATATACTCCTCATTGGCACATTCCCTGTACTAAGCACAATTCAGCAGGAACAGCCCCCTAAGTTTGCCCATAGCCTGTACAGAGAGATACCATAAAACTATGGCACATAGGGATTCCCCTGTACTAAGCACAATTCAGCAGGAACAGCCCCCTAAGTTTGCTCATAGCCTGTACAGAGAGATACCATAAAACTATGGCACATAGGGATTCCCCTGTACTAAGCACAAATTCAGCAGGAACAGCCCCCTAAGTTTTGCCCATAGCCTGTACAGGAGAGATACCATAAAACTATGGCACATAGGGATTCCCCTGTACTAAGCACAATTCAGCAGGGAACAGCCCCCTAAGTTTGCCCATAGCCTGTACAGAGATACCATAAAACTATGGCACATAGGGATTCCCCTGTACTAAGCACCAATTCAGCAGGAACAGCCCCCTAAGTTTGCTCATAGCTGTACAGAGAGATACCATAAAACTATGGCACATAGGGATTCCCCTGTACTAAGCACAATTCAGCAGGAACAGCCCCCTAAGTTTGCCCATAGCCTGTACAGAGAGATACCATAAAACTATGGCACATAGGGATTCCCCTGTACTAAGCACAATTCAGCAGGAACAGCCCCCTAAGTTTGCCCATAGCCTGTACAGAGAGATACCATAAAACTATGGCACATAGGGATTCCCCTGTACAATTCAGCAGGAACAGCCCCCTGAGTAAGCTTCTTTGCCATTTTCTATTCAATGCTATGGGAAAACCAAGAATGAATCTCAGGTCGGTACCCACCCGTGTCCCTGAACGTTGGAGGAATAAGTTCAGGAAGGAGAGCAGCCATGGTAGTTACCCATTTATATACATGCAAGTATGGAAAGCCCCAGCAGAGGGCAGCACAAACCAGATTAAGATCAGAAACAGAGTAGCCTGTATTTTGGAACATTCAGTACCATCAACCTAAGAGGATTCTGGGAATTCTAGCTCATCAATAGTTGAATATCCCCCCCATCTTTCCCCCAGCCCCCCCCCCCCCACTGTCACAGTGTAACCCCCATATCATATATGCACATAATGTAACTGTATAATATATAGGCACAGATATAACCCCCATCTTTCCCCCACTGTCACAGTGTAACCCCCATATCATATATGCACATAATGTAACTGTATAATATATAGGCACAGATATACCCCCCATCTTTCCCCCAGCCCCCCCCCCACTGTCACAGTGTAACCCCCATATCATATATGCACATAATGTAACTGTATAATATATAGGCACAGATATACCCCCCATCTTTCCCCCCCCCCCCCCCCCACTGTCACAGTGTAACCCCCATATCATATATGCACATAATGTAACTGTATAATATATAGGCACAGATATACCCCCCATCTTTCCCCCAGCCCCCCCCCACTGTCACAGTGTAACCCCCATATCATATATGCACATAATGTAACTGTATAATATATAGGCACAGATATACCCCCCATCTTTCCCCCAGCCCCCCCCCCCACTGTCACAGTGTAACCCCCATATCATATATGCACATAATGTAACTGTATAATATATAGGCACAGATATACCCCCCATCTTTCCCCCAGCCCCCCCCCCCCCACTGTCACAGTGTAACCCCCATATCATATATGCACATAATGTAACTGTATAATATATAGGCACAGATATACCCCCCATCGTTCCCCCCCCCCCCACTGTCACAGTGTAACCCCCATATCATATATGCACATAATGTAACTGTATAATATATAGGCACAGATATACCCCCCATCTTTCCCCCCCCCCCCCACTGTCACAGTGTAACCCCCATATCATATATGCACATAATGTAACTGTATAATATATAGGCACAGATATACCCCCCATCTTTCCCCCAGCCCCCCCCCCACTGTCACAGTGTAACCCCCATATCATATATGCACATAATGTAACTGTATAATATATAGGCACAGATATACCCCCCATCTTTCCCCCAGCCCCCCCCCCACTGTCACAGTGTAACCCCCATATCATATATGCACATAATGTAACTGTATAATATATAGGCACAGATATACCCCCCATCTTTCCCCCAGCCCCCCCCCCCCCACTGTCACAGTGTAACCCCCATATCATATATGCACATAATGTAACTGTATAATATATAGGCACAGATATACCCCCATCGTTCCCCCCCCCCCCCACTGTCACAGTGTAACCCCCATATCATATATGCACATAATGTAACTGTATAATATATAGGCACAGATATACCCCCCATCTTCCCCCCCCCCCACTGTCACAGTGTAACCCCATATCATATATGCACATAATGTAACTGTATAATATATAGGCACAGATATACCCCCCCATCTTTCCCCCAGCCCCCCCCCACTGTCACAGTGTAACCCCCATATCATATATGCACATAATGTAACTGTATAATATATAGGCACAGATATACCCCCCATCTTTCCCCCAGCCCCCCCCCCCCCACTGTCACAGTGTAACCCCCATATCATATATGCACATAATGTAACTGTATAATATATAGGCACAGATATACCCCCCATCTTCCCCCAGCCCCCCCCCCCCCACTGTCACAGTGTAACCCCCATATCATATATGCACATAATGTAACTGTATAATATATAGGCACAGATATACCCCCCATCTTTCCCCCAGCCCCCCCCCCCCCACTGTCACAGTGTAACCCCCATATCATATATGCACATAATGTAACTGTATAATATATAGGCACAGATATACCCCCCATCTTTCCCCCCCCCCCCCACTGTCACAGTGTAACCCCCATATCATATATGCACATAATGTAACTGTATAATATATAGGCACAGATATACCCCCCATCTTTCCCCCAGCCCCCCCCCCACTGTCACAGTGTAACCCCCATATCATATATGCACATAATGTAACTGTATAATATATAGGCACAGATATACCCCCCATCTTCCCCCCCCCCCACTGTCACAGTGTAACCCCCATATCATATATGCACATAATGTAACTGTATAATATATAGGCACAGATATACCCCCCATCTTTCCCCCAGCCCCCCCCCACTGTCACAGTGTAACCCCCATATCATATATGCACATAATGTAACTGTATAATATATAGGCACAGATATACCCCCATCTTTCCCCCCCCCCCCCCCCACTGTCACAGTGTAACCCCCATATCATATATGCACATAATGTAACTGTATAATATATAGGCACAGATATACCCCCCATCTTTCCCCCCCCCCCACTGTCACAGTGTAACCCCCATATCATATATGCACATAATGTAACTGTATAATATATAGGCACAGATATACCCCCCATCTTTCCCCCAGCCCCCCCCCCCACAGTCACAGTGTAACCCCCATATCATATATGCACATAATGTAACTGTATAATATATAGGCACAGATATACCCCCCATCTTTCCCCCAGCCCCCCCCCACTGTCACAGTGTAACCCCCATATCATATATGCACATAATGTAACTGTATAATATATAGGCACAGATATACCCCCCATCTTTCCCCCAGCCCCCCCCCCCCCACTGTCACAGTGTAACCCCCATATCATATATGCACATAATGTAACTGTATAATATATAGGCACAGATATACCCCCATCGTTCCCCCCCCCCCCCACTGTCACAGTGTAACCCCCATATCATATATGCACATAATGTAACTGTATAATATATAGGCACAGATATACCCCCCATCTTTCCCCCCCCCCCCACTGTCACAGTGTAACCCCCATATCATATATGCACATAATGTAACTGTATAATATATAGGCACAGATATACCCCCCATCTTCCCCCCCCCCCCCACTGTCACAGTGTAACCCCATATCATATATGCACATAATGTAACTTTATAATATATAGGCACAGATATACCCCCCCATCTTTCCCCCAGCCCCCCCCCCACTGTCACAGTGTAACCCCCCATATCATATATGCACATAATGTAACTGTATAATATATAGGCACAAGATATACCCCCATCTTCCCCAGCCCCCCCCCCCCACTGTCACAGTGTAACCCCCATATCATATATGCACATAATGTAACTGTATAATATATAGGCACAGATATAACCCCATCTTCCCCCAGCCCCCCCCCCCACTGTCACAGTGTAACCCCCATATCATATATGCACATAATGTAACTGTATAATATATTAGGCACAGATATACCCCCATCTTTCCCCCCCCCCCCACTGTCACAGTGTAACCCCATATCATATATGCACATAATGTAACTGTATAATATATAGGCACAGATATACCCCCCCATCTTTTCCCCAGCCCCCCCCACTGTCACAGTGTAACCCCATATCATATATGCACATAATGTAACTGTATAATATATAGGCACAAGATATACCCCCCATCTTTCCCCAGCCCCCCCCCCCACAGTCACAGTGTAACCCCCATATCATATATGCACATAATGTAACTGTATAATATATAGGCACAGATATACCCCCCATCTTTCCCCCCTCCCCCCCACTGTCACAGTGTAACCCCCATATCATATATGCACATAATGTAACTGTATAATATATAGGCACAGATATACCCCCATCTTTCCCCCAGCCCCCCCCCCCCACTGTCACAGTGTAACCCCCATATCATATATGCACATATGGTAACTGTATAATATATAGGCACAGATATACCCCCCATCTTTCCCCCAGCCCCCCCCCACTGTCACAGTGTAACCCCCATATCATATATGCACATAATGTAACTGTATAATATATAGGCACAGATATACCCCCCATCTTTCCCCCCCCCCCCCCCCACCTGTCACAGTGTAACCCCCATATCATATATGCACATAATGTAACTGTATAATATATAGGCACAGATATACCCCCCATCTTTCCCCCCTCCCCCCCACTGTCACAGTGTAACCCCCATATCATATATGCACATAATGTAACTGTATAATATATAGGCACAGATATACCCCCCATCTTTCCCCCAGCCCCCCCCCACTGTCACAGTGTAAACCCCCATATCATATATGCACATAATGTAAATGTATAATATATAGGCACAGATATACCCCCATCTTTCCCCCAGCCCCCCCCCCACTGTCACAGTGTAACCCCCATATCATATATGCACATAATGTAACTGTATAATATATAGGCACAGATATACCCCCCATCTTTCCCCCAGCCCCCCCCCCCCCCACTGTCACAGTGTAACCCCCATATCATATATGCACATAATGTAACTGTATAATATATAGGCACAGATATACCCCCCATCTTTTCCCCCAGCCCCCCCCCCCACTGTCACAGTGTAACCCCCATATCATATATGCACATAATGTAACTGTATAATATATAGGCACAGATTACCCCCCATCTTTCCCCCCTCCCCCCCACTGTCACAGTGTAACCCCCATATCATATATGCACATAATGTAACTGTATAATATATAGGCACAGATATACCCCCCATCTTTCCCCCAGCCCCCCCCCCCACTTTCACAGTGTAACCCCCATATCATATATGCACATAATGTAACTGTATAATATATAGGCACAGATATACCCCCCATCTTTCCCCCAGCCCCCCCCCCCCACTGTCACAGTGTAACCCCCATATCATATATGCACATAATGTAACTGTATAATATATAGGCACAGATATACCCCCATCTTTCCCCCAGCCCCCCCCCCCCACTGTCACAGTGTAACCCCCATATCATATATGCACATAATGTAACTGTATAATATATAGGCACAGATATACCCCCCATCTTTCCCCCCCCCCCCACTGTCACAGTGTAACCCCCATATCATATATGCACAAAATGTAACTGTATAATATATAGGCACAGATATACCCCCCATCTTTCCCCCAGCCCCACCCCCACTGTCACAGTGTAACCCCCATATCATATATGCACATAATGTAACTGTATAATATATAGGCACAGATATACCCCCATCTTTCCCCCAGCCCCCCCCCCCCCACTGTCACAGTGTAACCCCCATATCATATATGCACATAATGTAACTGTATAATATATAGGCACAGATATACCCCCATCTTTCCCCCAGCCCCCCCCCCCCACTGTCACAGTGTAACCCCCATATCATATATGCACATAATGTAACTGTATAATATATAGGCACAGATATACCCCCCATCTTTCCCCCAGCCCCCCCCCCCCCCACTGTCACAGTGTAACCCCCATATCATATATGCACATAATGTAACTGTATAATATATAGGCACAGATATACCCCCCATCTTTCCCCCAGCCCCCCCCCCCCACTGTCACAGTGTAACCCCCATATCATATATGCACATAATGTAACTGTATAATATATAGGCACAGATATACCCCCCATCTTTCCCCCAGCCCCCCCCCCACTGTCACAGTGTAACCCCCATATCATATATGCACATAATGTAACTGTATAATATATAGGCACAGATATACCCCCCATCTTCCCCCCAGCCCCCCCCCACTGTCACAGTGTAACCCCCATATCATATATGCACATAATGTAACTGTATAATATATAGGCACAGATATACCCCCCATCTTTCCCCCAGCCCCCCCCCCACTGTCACAGTGTAACCCCCATATCATATATGCACATAATGTAACTGTATAATATATAGGCACAGATATACCCCCCATCTTTCCCCCCCCCCCACTGTCACAGTGTAACCCCCATATCATATATGCACATAATGTAACTGTATAATATATAGGCACAGATATACCCCCCATCTTTCCCCCAGCCCCCCCCCCCACTGTCACAGTGTAACCCCCATATCACTGATGATCCCATTGTGGGAAGGCAGCAGCAGGATACAGATACCACAAGGGGCAGATAAGGACAGTGGGGGGGGGGGGGGGGGGGCAGATGCAGAGCATTTAAAGTATTTATACATTTCATCTCTCCTTTCCATTGGGAGCAGGGATCCCGCAGACTCTGTTACACAAGCACATAATCAGGGCTGCGCGTCTCTACTTACCCCTGGGGGGGGGGGGGGGGGCTGCTTCTTACCTCCAGACAGGAGCCTGTATTTCTTATAGAATGTTCAGTAGAGTGTATGCTCTTCAGGACAAGAGGATATAAAACAAACTGTCTGTCATTATCCTCTGCTGTGCTTGTACCAGCGCTTACTGGGGCCTACAACTAAACCATGATTGGGGGGCCCCACATCCTGGGGGAGAAAGGCCTGAAGCTTGGGAAATAATGATGTCCTACTGTCTCCATCTTGCCCTACTGTCTCCATCTTGTCCTACTGTCTCCATCTTGTCCTACTGTCTCCATCTTGTCCTACTGTCCCCATCTTGCCCTACTGTCTCCATCTTGCCCTACTGTCTCCATCTTGCCCTACTGTCTCCATCTTGCCCTACTGTCTCCATCTTGTCCTACTGTCTCCATCTTGTCCTACTGTCTCCATCTTGTCCTACTGTCCCCATCTTGCCCTACTGTCCCCATCTTGCCCTACTGTCTCCATCTTGCCCTACTGTCTCCATCTTGCCCTACTGTCCCCATCTTGCCCTACTGTCTCCATCTTGCCCTACTGTCCCCATCTTGCCCTACTGTCTCCATCTTGCCCTACTGTCCCCATCTTGCCCTACTGTCTCCATCTTGCCCTACTGTCTCCATCTTGCCCTACTGTCCCCATCTTGCCCTACTGTCCCCATCTTGCCCTACTGTCTCCATCTTGCCCTACTGTCTCCATCTTGCCCTACTGTCTCCATCTAGCCCTACTGTCCCCATCTTGCCCTACTATCTCCATCTTGCCCTACTGTCCCCATCTTGCCCTACTGTCTCCTTCTTGCCCTACTGTACCCATCTTGCCCTACTGTCCCCATCTTGTCCTACTGTCCCCATCTTGCCCTACTGTCTCCATCTTGCCCTACTGTCTCCATCTTGCCCTACTATCTCCATCTTGCCCTACTGTCCCCATCTTGCCCTACTGTCTCCCATCTTGCCCTACTGTCCCCATCTTGCCCTACTGTCTCCATCTTGCCCTACTGTCTCCATCTTGCCCTACTATCTCCATCTTGCCCTACTGTCCCCATCTTGCCCTACTATCTCCATCTTGCCCTACTGTCCCCATCTTGCCCTACTGTCTCCATCTTGCCCTACTGTCCCCATCTTGCCCTACTGTCCCCATCTTGTCCTACTGTCCCCATCTTGCCCTGCTGTCTCCATCTTGCCCTACTGTCTCCATCTTGTCCTACTGTCCCCATCTTGCCCTACTGTCCCCATCTTGTCCTACTGTCCCCATCTTGCCCTACTGTCTCCATCTTGCCCTACTGTCTCCATCTTGCCCTACTGTCCCCATCTTGCCCTACTGTCTCCATCTTGCCCTACTGTCCCATCTTGCCCTACTGTCTCCATCTTGCCCTACTGTCTCCATCTTGCCCTACTGTCCCCATCTTGCCCTACTGTCCCCATCTTGCCCTACTGTCTCCATCTTGCCCTACTGTCTCACACTACTGTCTCCATCTTGCCCTACTGTCCCCATCTTGCCCTACTGTCTCCATCTTGCCCTACTGTCCCCATCTTGCCCTACTGTCTCCATCTTGCCCTACTGTCCCCATCTTGTCCTACTGTCCCCATCTTGCCCTACTGTCTCACACTACTGTCTCCATCTTGCCCTACTGTCTCCATCTTGCCCTACTGTCTCCATCTTGCCCTACTGTCCCCATCTTGCCCTACTGTCCCCATCTTGCCCTACTGTCCCCATCTTGCCCTACTGTCTCCATCTTGCCCTACTGTCCCCATCTTGCCCTACTGTCTCCATCTTGCCCTACTGTCCCCATCTTGCCCTACTGACTCCATCTTGCCCTACTGTCCCCATCTTGCCCTACTGTCTCCATCTTGCCCTACTGTCCCCATCTTGTCCTACTGTCCCCATCTTGCCCTACTGTCTCCATCTTGCCCTACTGTCCCCATCTTGTCCTACTGTCCCCATCCTGCCCTACTGTCCCCATCTTGCCCTACTGTCTCCATCTTGCCCTACTGTCTCACACTACTGTCTCCATCTTGCCCTACTGTCCCCATCTTGCCCTACTGTCTCCATCTTGCCCTACTGTCCCCATCTTGCCCTACTGTCCCCATCTTGCCCTACTGTCTCCATCTTGCCCTACTGTCTCCATCTTGTCCTACTGTCTCTATCTTGCCCTACTGTCTCCATCTTGCCCTACTGTCTCCATCTTGCCCTACTGTCCCCATCTTGCCCTACTGTCTCCATCTTGCCCTACTGTCCCCATCTTGCCCTACTGTCTCCATGTTGCCCTACTGTCCCCATCTTGCCCTACTGTCCCCATCTTGCCCTACTGTCTCCCATCTTGCCCTACTGTCCCCATCTTGCCCTACTGTCCCCATCTTGCCCTACTGCCCCCATCTTGCCCTACTGTCTCCATCTTGCCCTACTGCCCCCATCTTGCCCTACTGTCTCCATCTTGCCCTACTGTCTCCATCTTGCCCTACTGTCTCCATCTTGCCCTACTGTCTCCATCTTGTCCTACTGTCTCCATCTTGCCCTACTGTCCCCACCTTGCCCTACTGTCTCCATCTTGCCCTACTGTCTCCATCTTGCCCTACTGTCTCCATCTTGCCCTACTGTCCCCACCTTGCCCTACTGTCTCCATCTTGCCCTACTGTCTCCACCTTGCCCTACTGTCTCCATTTTGCCCTACTGTCTCCATCTTGCCCTACTGTCTCCATCTTGCCCTACTGTCTCCATCTTGCCCTGCTGTCTCCATCTTGCCCTGCTGTCCCCATCTTGCCCTACAGTCTCCATCTTGCCTTACTGTCCCCATCTTGCCCTACTGTCCCCATCTTGCCCTACTGTCTCCATCTTGCCCTACTGTCCCCACCTTGCCCTACTGTCTCCATCTTGCCCTACTGTCTCCATCTTGTCCTACTGTCTCCATCTTGCCCTACTGTCCCCACCTTGCCCTCCTGTCTCCATCTTGCCCTACTGTCTCCATCTTGCCCTACTGTCTCCATCTTGCCCTACTGTCTCCATCTTGCCCTACTGTCTCCATCTTGCCCTACTGTCCCCACCTTGCCCTACTGTCTCCATCTTGCCCTACTGTCTCCACCTTGCCCTACTGTCTCCATTTTGCCCTACTGTCTCCATCTTGCCCTACTGTCTCCATCTTGCCCTACTGTCTCCATCTTGCCCTACTGTCTCCATCTTGCCCTACTGTCTCCATCTTGCCCTACTGTCTCCATCTTGCCCTACTGTCTCCATCTTGCCCTACTGTCCCCATCTTGCCCTACAGTCTCCATCTTGCCCTACTGTCTCCATCTTGCCTTACTGTCCCCATCTTGCCCTACTGTCTCCATCTCGCCCTACTGTCTCCATCTTGCCCTACTGTCCCCATCTTGCCCTACAGTCTCCATCTTGCCTTACTGTCCCCATCTTGCCCTACTGTCTCCATCTTGCCCTACTGTCCCCATCTTGCCCTACTGTCTCCATCTTGCCCTACTGTCTCCATCTTGCCCTACTGTCTCACACTACTGTCCCCATCCTGCCCCAGGACACGTACTTATAGGTATTGCGCTGGGGGGCACCACTGCATCTCTTATACAGATATAGGAAGGGAATATCATGGGGAATAGTTCAGAACATAAAGCATGAGAGGTGCAGTGAGGGGGTGCAGTGAGGGGGGGGCAGTGTGGGGGGGCAGTGTGGGGGGGGCAGTAAGGGGGGGGCAGTAAGGGGGGGGCAGTGTGAGTACCGTATGGGTCTGTTATTAAAGTCGCTGAGGCCAATGGTTATATAGGGCAGGGGTACGGCCATGACAGATGGGCACTGACAGTGGGTGATACAAGCGGAGTGATTCCGGGGGCGGCAGCGCTACAACTCCCCTTCTACTCACTACCCCTGGGTCTCAGAGAGTGGCCATATAAAACAACATGTTAACCCAAAAATAATTTCTTGCCTAACAAAAGAAATGTCTGTTCCTGCTGAATTGTGCTTAGTACAGGGGAATCCCTATGTGCCATAGTTTTATGGTATCTCTCTGTACAGGCTATGGGCAAACTTAGGGGGCTGTTCCTGCTGAATTGTGCTTAGTACTGGGGAATCCCTATGTGCCATAGTGTTATGGTATCTCTCTGTACAGGCTATGAGCAAACTTAGGGGGCTGTTCCTGCTGAATTGTGCTTAGTACTGGGGAATCCCTATGTGCCATAGTTTTATGGTATCTCTCTGTACAGGCTATGAGCAAACTTAGGGGGCTGTTCCTGCTGAATTGTGCTTAGTACAGGGGAATCCCTATGTGCCATAGTTTTATGGTATCTCTCTGTACAGGCTATGGGCAAACTTAGGGGGCTGTTCCTGCTGAATTGTGCTTAGTACAGGGGAATCCCTATGTGCCATAGTTTTATGGTATCTCTCTGTACAGGCTATGAGCAAACTTAGGGGGCTGTTCCTGCTGAATTGTGCTTAGTACAGGGGAATCCCTATGTGCCATAGTTTTATGGTATCTCTCTGTACAGGCTATGAGCAAACTTAGGGGGCTGTTCCTGCTGAATTGTGCTTAGTACAGGGGAATCCCTATGTGCCATAGTTTTATGGTATCTCTCTGTACAGGCTATGGGCAAACTTAGGGGGCTGTTCCTGCTGAATTGTGCTTAGTACAGGGGAATCCCTATGTGCCATAGTTTTATGGTATCTCTCTGTACAGGCTATGGGCAAACTTAGGGGGCTGTTCCTGCTGAATTGTGCTTAGTACAGGGGAATCCCTATGTGCCATAGTTTTATGGTATCTCTCTGTACAGGCTATGAGCAAACTTAGGGGGCTGTTCCTGCTGAATTGTGCTTAGTACAGGGGAATCCCTATGCTTGTCATCATGATATAAAGATGAGGAGGTGGCAACACTCTTATAATGATCCCATAATACAAAAATGGTTGCTCCTATAATTATAATGATGTCATGAGAAGCAGGGGCAGTATCTCTATAAAGAGAATTCAATATTGATCAGTATGGAATGGATGCCCCTGTAATAAAAATCTTATAATAAACAGAATGGGTCCTCATAATAATATTCCTAGATTATTCCTGTGTATCCTTATCATTTACAGTAGGGGGTACATTATCCCTTATAATACATGAGTGATACTCAGAGTTCCCTGTATAACTCAGCCTGCAGCCTTGTGCCTTTATATGGGGGGCACAGAACCCCTCAGTGACTGCTAATATCCTTATCATTTACAGTAGGGGGTACAGTATCCCTTATAATACATGAGTGATACTCAGAGTTCCCTGTATAACTCAGCCTGTAGCCTTGTGCCTTTATATGGGGGGCACAGAACCCCTCAGTGACTGCTAATATCCTTATCATTTACAGTAGGGGGTACATTATCCCTTATAATACATGAGTGATACTCAGAGTTCCCTGTATAACTCAGCCTGCAGCCTTGTGCCTTTATATGGGGGGCACAGAACCCCTCAGTGACTTCTAATATCCTTATCATTTACAGTAGGGGGTACATTATCCCTTATAATACATGAGTGATACTCAGAGTTCCCTGTATAACTCAGCCTGCAGCCTTGTGCCTTTATATGGGCACAGAACCCCTCAGTGACTGCTAATATCCTTATCATTTACAGTAGGGGGTACATTATCCCTTATAATAAATGAGTGATACTCAGAGTTCCCTGTATAACTCAGCCTGCAGCCTTGTGCCTTTATATGGGCACAGAACCCCTCAGTGACTGCTAATATCCTTATCATTTACAGTAGGGGGTACATTATCCCTTATAATACATGAGTGATACTCAGAGTTCCCTGTATAACTCAGCCTGCAGCCTTGTGCCTTTATATGGGCACAGAACCCCTCAGTGACTGCTAATATCCTTATCATTTACAGTAGGGGGTACATTATCCCTTATAATACATGAGTGATACTCAGAGTTCCCTGTATAACTCAGCCTGCAGCCTTGTGCCTTTATATGGGCACAGAACCCCTCAGTGACTGCTAATATCCTTATCATTTACAGTAGGGGGTACATTATCCCTTATAATACATGAGTGATACTCAGAGTTCCCTGTATAACTGAGCTTTATTCCCAGCTGTTCTCCCCACACACTGTGCTCCTCCCCTTTCTCATTGCTCCTCCCATTGCTGAGCTGCTCATGAATATGAAATGCCCATGTAACATGCTGGTAGGAATGAGGGGCAGAACATTACCGGGGCAGCTGGAGGGGCAATTGGTGGGAGGGAGGGGCAGTAGGGGGGAGGGAGGGGCAATTGGTGGGAGGGAGGGGCAGTAGGGGGGAGGGAGGGGCAATTGGTGGGAGGGAGGGGCAGAGATTCTTATCCCTATAATGGGTGGGAGGGAGAGTGTGGGGGGGAATCCTCCTACAGACGGGGGGGGGGGGGAGGGAGCAGCTGATATTGGATTGTAGGCATGTAAGGGTTAATAGCGGAGCAGCTGCTGTGATTGGCTGGGGAGGAGTTTCCCACAACGCCCCGCTCTGCTCCAGGGATGCTACAAGCGCAGCGTCTCCTCCATTTGCAGCGGCCGGGAGCGGAGAGCCGTCTGTGCCCGGGACCCCCCTGCAGCCCCCCGGGCCGGCACAGCCATGAACCCCCCGCCCGACGGAGCCCAGAGCCGGGAGAACGGATGCCGGGGTGCGGAGGGGGGGCACGAAACGGCCGGGGAAGAGCCGGGAACCGGGCACCGGGAAAGGGAGGAGTCGGTGGAGGAAAAGCTCCGGAGCCTGACCTTCCGCAAGCAGGTGTCATACAGGTGAGGGGCATGGGGGGCACATAGTGTCATACAGGTGAGGGGTATGGGGGGCACATAGTGTCATACAGGTGAGGGGCATGGGGGGCACATAGTGTCATACAGGTGAGGGGTATGGGGGGCACATAGTGTCATACAGGTGAGGGGTATGGGGGGCACATAGTGTCATACAGGTGAGGGGCATGGGGGGCACATAGTGTGAGTAATGGCACAGGTGTCATACAGGTGAGGGGCATGGGGGGCACATAGTGTCATACAGGTGAGGGGCATGGGGGGCACATAGTGTCATACAGGTGAGGGGCATGGGGGGCACATAGTGTCATACAGGTGAGGGGTATGGGGGGCACATAGTGTCATACAGGTGAGGGGTATGGGGGCACATAGTGTCATACAGGTGAGGGGCATGGGGGGCACATAGTGTCATACAGGTGAGGGGCATGGGGGGCACATAGTGTCATACAGGTGAGGGGTATGGGGGGCACATAGTGTCATACAGGTGAGGGGCATGGGGGGCACATAGTGTCATACAGCTGAGGGGCATGGGGGGCACATAGTGTCATACAGGTGAGGGGTATGGGGGGCACATAGTGTCATACAGGTGAGGGGCATGGGGGGCACATAGTGTCATACAGGTGAGGGGCATGGGGGGCACATAGTGTCATACAGGTGAGGGGTATGGGGGGCACATAGTGTCATACAGGTGAGGGGTATGGGGGGCACATAGTGTCATACAGGTGAGGGGCATGGGGGGCACATAGTGTGAGTAATGGCACAGGTGTCATACAGGTGAGGGGCATGGGGGGCACATAGTGTCATACAGGTGAGGGGCATGGGGGGCACATAGTGTCATACAGGTGAGGGGCATGGGGGGCACATAGTGTCATACAGGTGAGGGGTATGGGGGGCACATAGTGTCATACAGGTGAGGGGTATGGGGGGCACATAGTGTCATACAGGTGAGGGGCATGGGGGGCACATAGTGTGAGTAATGGCACAGGTGTCATACAGGTGAGGGGCATGGGGGGCACATAGTGTCATACAGGTGAGGGGCATGGGGGGCACATAGTGTCATACAGGTGAGGGGCATGGGGGGCACATAGTGTCATACAGGTGAGGGGTATGGGGGGCACATAGTGTCATACAGGTGAGGGGTATGGGGGGCACATAGTGTCATACAGGTGAGGGGCATGGGGGGCACATAGTGTCATACAGGTGAGGGGCATGGGGGGCACATAGTGTCATACAGGTGAGGGGTATGGGGGGCACATAGTGTCATACAGCTGAGGGGCATGGGGGGCACATAGTGTCATACAGGTGAGGGGTATGGGGGGCACATAGTGTCATACAGGTGAGGGGCATGGGGGGCACATAGTGTCATACAGGTGAGGGGCATGGGGGGCACATAGTGTCATACAGGTGAGGGGTATGGGGGGCACATAGTGTCATACAGGTGAGGGGTATGGGGGGCACATAGTGTCATACAGGTGAGGGGCATGGGGGGCACATAGTGTGAGTAATGGCACAGGTGTCATACAGGTGAGGGGCATGGGGGGCACATAGTGTCATACAGGTGAGGGGCATGGGGGGCACATAGTGTCATACAGGTGAGGGGCATGGGGGGCACATAGTGTCATACAGGTGAGGGGCATGGGGGGCACATAGTGTCATACAAGTGAGGGGCATGGGGGGCACATAGTGTCATACAGGTGAGGGGCATGGGGGACACATAGTGTGAGTAATGGCACAGGTGTCATACAGGTGGGGGGTATTGGGGGCACATAGTGTGAGTAACGGCACAGGTGTCATACAGGTGAGGGGCATGGGGGGCACATAGTGTGAGTAATGGCACAGGTGTCATACAGGTGGAGGGCATGGGGGCACATAGTGTGAGTAATGGCACAGGTGTCATACAGGTGAGGGGCATGGGGGGCACATAGTGTGAGTAATGGCACAGGTGTCATACAGGTGAGGGGTATGGGGGGCACATAGTGTGAGTAATGGCACAGGTGTCATACAGGTGAGGGGCATGGGGGGCACATAGTGTGAGTAACGGCACAGGTGTCATACAGGTGGGGGGCATGGGGGGCACATAGTGTGAGTAATGGCACAGGTGTCATACAGGTGAGGGGCATGGGGGGCACATAGTGTGAGTAATGGCACAGGTGTCATACAGGTGGGGGGTATGGGGGCACATAGTGTGAGTAACGGCAAAGGTGTCATACAGGGGAGGGGCATGGGGGGCACATAGTGTGAGTAATGGCACAGGTGTCATACAGGTGGGGGGTATGGGGGGCACATAGTGTGAGTAATGGCACAGGTGTCATACAGGTGAGGGGCATGGGGGGCACATAGTGTGAGTAATGGCACAGGTGTCATACAGGTGGGGGGTATGGGGGGCACATAGTGTGAGTAATGGCACAGGTGTCATACAGGTGAGGGGCATGGGTGGCACATAGTGTGAGTAATGGCACAGGTGTCATACAGGTGGGGGGTATGGGGGGCACATAGTGTGAGTAATGGCACAGGTGTCATACAGGTGGGGGGTATGGGGGGCACATAGTGTGAGTAATGGCACAGGTGTCATACAGGTGGGGGGTATGGGGGGCACATAGTGTGAGTAATGGCACAGGTGTCATACAGGTGGGGGGTATGGGGGGCACATAGTGTGAGTAATGGCACAGGTGTCATACAGGTGAGGGGTATGGGGGGCACATAGTGTGAGTAATGGCACAGGTGTCATACAGGTGGGGGTATGGGGGGCACATAGTGTGAATAATGGCACAGGTGTCATACAGGTGGGGGGTATGGGGGGCACATAGTGTCATACAGGTGAGGGGTATGGGGGGCACATAGTGTCATACAGGTGAGGGGCATGGGGGCACATAGTGTCATACAGGTGGGGGGCATGGGGGGCACATAGTGTGAGTAACGGCACAGGTGTCATACAGGTGGGGGGTATGGGGGGCACATAGTGTGAGTAACGGCACAGGTGTCATACAGGTGGGGGGTATGGGGGGCACATAGTGGGAGTAACGGCACAGGTGTCATACAGGTGGGGGGTATGGGGGCACATAGTGTGAGTAACGGCACAGGTGTCATACAGGTGGGGGGTATGGGGGGCACATAGTGGGAGTAACGGCACAGGTGTCATACAGGTGGGGGGTATGGGGGGCACATAGTGTGAGTAACGGCACAGGTGTCATACAGGTGGGGGGTATGGGGGGCACATAGTGTGAGTAACAGCACAGGTGTCATACAGGTGGGGGGTATGGGGGGCACATAGTGTGAGTAACGGCACAGGTGTCATACAGGTGGGGGGTATGGGGGGCACATAGTGTGAGTAACGGCACAGGTGTCATACAGGTGGGGGGTATGGGGGGCACATAGTGGGAGTAACAGCACAGGTGTCATACAGGTGGGGGGTATGGGGGGCACATAGTGTGAGTAACGGCACAGGTGTCATACAGGTGGGGGGTATGGGGGGCACATAGTGGGAGTAACAGCACAGGTGTCATACAGGTGGGGGGTATGGGGGGCACATAGTGTGAGTAACGGCACAGGTGTCATACAGGTGGGGGGTATGGGGGGCACATAGTGTGAGTAACGGCACAGGTGTCATATAGGTGAGGGGCATGGGGGGCACATAGTGTGAGTAATGGCACAGGTGTCATACAGGTGGGGGGTATGGGGGGCACATAGTGTGAGTAATGGCACAGGTGTCATACAGGTGAGGGGCATGGGGGGCACATAGTGTGAGTAACGGTACAGGTGTCATACAGGTGGGGGGTATGGGGGGCACATAGTGTGAGTAATGGCACAGGTGTCATACAGGTGAGGGGCATGGGGGGCACATAGTGTGAGTAACGGTACAGGTGTCATACAGGTGGGGGGTATGGGGGGCACATAGTGTGAGTAATGGCACAGGTGTCATACAGGTGAGGGGCATGGGGGGCACATAGTGTGAGTAATGGCACAGGTGTCATACAGGTGAGGGGCATGGGGGGCACATAGTGTGAGTAACGGCACAGGTGTCATACAGGTGGGGGGTATGGGGGGCACATAGTGTGAGTAACGGCACAGGTGTCATACAGGTGAGGGGCATGGGGGGCACATAGTGTGAGTAACGGCACAGGTGTCATACAGGTGAGGGGCATGGGGGGCACATAGTGTGAGTAACGGTACAGGTGTCATACAGGTGAGGGGCATGGGGGGCACATAGTGTGAGTAACGGCACAGGTGTCATACAGGTGAGGGGCATGGGGGGCACATAGTGTGAGTAATGGCACAGGTGTCATACAGGTGAGGGGCATGGGGGGCACATAGTGTGAGTAACGGCACAGGTGTCATACAGGTGAGGGGCATGGGGGGCACATAGTGTGAGTAATGGTACAGGTGTCATACAGGTGAGGGGGCACTAGTGATGTAATGGAAAGGTGGCACAGATGGTAAGGGGCATAGGGACAACAGGTATTATACAGGGGAGGGGGCAGGTTGGTTTAACAGGCAGCTAGTACAGGTGCCATTACTGTGACGGGGCACAGGGGCCATAGCAGGACAAACAGGCACAGTAGGTATGGGGCATCTGCCACACACAGGGGCACATTACACTAATAGGGGCCAAAGGGCAGGTATCAGGCAGCAGCTTAGGGAAAGGGCACATGGGGTCACCTCCCTTCTACTCCCTGTTGCAAAGAGAAGATATACTGTATCCTTATCATTTACAGTAGGGGGTACATTATCCCTTATAATACATGAGTGATACTCAGAGTTCCCTGTATAACTCAGCCTGCAGCCTTGTGCCTTTATATGGGGGGTACAGAACCCCTCAGTGACTGCTAATATCCTTATCATTTACAGTAGGGGGTACATTATCCCTTATAATACATGAGTGATACTCAGAGTTCCCTGTATAACTCAGCCTGCAGCCTTGTGCCTTTATATGGGGGGCACAGAACCCCTCAGTGACTGCTAATATCCTTATCATTTACAGTAGGGGGTACATTATCCCTTATAATACATGAGTGATACCCTGTAGTTGAGGAGAGATAGGAGTGTGACAGAGATAATTGCTATAAATGTGTAGGTGGGAGAGTGGGGGGGGGGGGGGGGGATACACCTACAGAGGAGGGGGGGGGGCAGAAGGTGATATTGAATCTTAGGAATGTAAGGGTTAATAGCAGAGCAGGTACCCCATAGGCTGAATGTGTCGCAAGGGTAAGTGAGAAATCTGATATGCAAAGAAAGGGGGTTATAGTGGGGTCTGCTTAATTGTTTATGATTATAGTGTAACGTTCCATTAATAGGGGGGTTACTGAGTTTATGTGCAAATGTTGGGGGGGGGGGGGGGAATGTAATTCTGTTACATAACAGAGGTATTTATACTGCCTACAGCTAAACTGCATGGGCCGCTGCCTGCTGAGGATGATGGGAAAACAGTTGCCTGAAGGTTGACATTATTACTGTGTATTATAGTTACATATGGGTACAGATATGGGGTGATAATATATGTTTTATACTGTTTTATATCTGACACCCCCCCCCCATTGTAAGCAGCAGTCCTGCCCTGCTTTATGGCTGAGATTCTAGCTATCTGTATAACAGAGCATTCTGTCACAGTGGCACAGATCCTATCTGATCCCCCCATTGTAAGCAGCAGTCCTGCCCTGCTTTATGGCTGAGATTCTAGCTATCTGTATAACAGAGCATTCTGTCACAGTGGCACAGATCCTATCTGATCCCCCCCCCATTGTAAGCAGCAGTCCTGCCCTGCTTTATGGCTGAGATTCTAGCTATCTGTATAACAGAGCATTCTGTCACAGTGGCACAGATCCTATCTGATCCCCCCATTGTAAGCAGCAGTCCTGCCCTGCTTTATGGCTGAGATTCTAGCTATCTGTATAACAGAGCATTCTGTCACAGTGGCACAGATCCTATCTGATCCCCCCCATTGTAAGCAGCAGTCCTGCCCTGCTTTATGGCTGAGATTCTAGCTATCTGTATAACAGAGCATTCTGTCACAGTGACACAGATCCTATCTGATCCCCCCCATTGTAAGCAGCAGTCCTGCCTTGCTTTATGGCTGAGATTCTAGCTATCTGTATAACAGAGCATTCTGTCACAGTGACACAGATCCTATCTGATCCCCCCCATTGTAAGCAGCAGTCCTGCCCTGCTTTATGGCTGAGATTCTAGCTATCTGTATAACAGAGCATTCTGTCACAGTGGCACAGACCCTATCTGATCCCCCCCCCATTGTAAGCAGCAGTCCTGCCCTGCTTTATGGCTGAGATTCTAGCTATCTGTATAACAGAGCATTCTGTCACAGTGGCACAGACCCTATCTGATCCCCCCCCCCATTGTAAGCAGCAGTCCTGCCCTGCTTTATGGCTGAGATTCTAGCTATCTGTATAACAGAGCATTCTGTCACAGTGGCACAGATCCTATCTGATCCCCCCCCATTGTAAGCAGCAGTCCTGCCCTGCTTTATGGCTGAGATTCTAAATATTTGTATAAGAGCAGAAACAGTCTGTATCTGTGTATCTCTTATGCTTTATGAGGTCACAGATAATGATGATGTCACCCTTTGTTTGTGTCTCCCATCATGTTACCTCCGCTGATTGTTGCCTTCACAGGAGCTTTGGTTTTGCTTCCCCTTTATCACATGGGCTGAATATAATAAATGCAAAGCAAAATGATTTTATATTCAAGCGGTGGGTTAATGTTGCCTTTACCAGCAGATCGTATGCATTCAATGCCGATAAGGCCGGTGCCCTGTCTCTGGGGGCCCATTGGTTCCCGACTGATGATGTCACTGTGTAATGGAGAATTTAATGGGGCTGTTTGTTGTAAAGTCATTTCTGGATGTTTTGCACTAAACGCTTCCCTCTGGGATAATTCTGCTTGGGGGAGAGGGGATCACTTTCCATGTTTATCTGATGCTGATACTCAAGTGGTTGTGGTGTCACTGTCCCGCAGCAGCGTTGCTTGTGGGCACTGAAGCAAATCCTCTGGTTACTGTGAACTATAACTCCCAACATTCTCAACCCACCAGGGTAAATGGGTGACTCAATGACATTTCCATCAGCGTACTGTGTACTGTCTACTCTGTTCTCTGGTTCCGACTCTTGAAACATTGTAGCAGGTCGGTTAATAAGCCGACTTCTGCTACATAGTTTCAGGTGTCAGAATCAGTAGTGCAGACTCTTTTGAGTCTAAATAGCCCTATGGACCGAGCGTCATCCCGTGACTCCCCGGTACCTGCGGCAGAGATAGGACTGGACCAAAACTGCCCCCTCCCTTATCCGCAGTGTCAGTCTTCAATCTCAGAAGGTGCAGGGTTGGTACAGCCCGACCTGTAGAGCTGCATCTGGAGATGGGGGGGGATACAGGGAGTTGTAGTTCAGCAGCATCTGGAGATGGGGGGGATACAGGGAGTTGTAGTTCAGCAGCATCTGGAGATGGGGGGATACAGGGAGTTGTAGTTCAGCAGCATCTGGAGATGGGGGGGATACAGGGAGTTGTAGTTCAGCAGCATCTGGAGATGGGGGGGATACAGGGAGTTGTAGTTCAGCAGCAACTGGAGATGGGGGGGATACAGGGAGTTGTAGTTCAGCAGCATCTGGAGATGGGGGGGATACAGGGAGTTGTAGTTCAGCAGCATCTGGAGATGGGGGGGATACAGGGAGTTGTAGTTCAGCAGCAACTGGAGATGGGGGGGATACAGGGAGTTGTAGTTCAGCAGCATCTGGAGATGGGGGGGATACAGGGAGTTGTAGTTCAGCAGCATCTGGAGATGGGGGGGATACAGGGAGTTGTAGTTCAGCAGCATCTGGAGATGGGGGGATACAGGGAGTTGTAGTTCAGCAGCATCTGGAGATGGGGGGGATACAGGGAGTTGTAGTTCAGCAGCATCTGGAGATGGGGGGGATACAGGGAGTTGTAGTTCAGCAGCAACTGGAGATGGGGGGGATACAGGGAGTTGTAGTTCAGCAGCATCTGGAGATGGGGGGGATACAGGGAGTTGTAGTTCAGCAGCATCTGGAGATGTGGGGGATACAGGGAGTTGTAGTTCAGCAGCATCTGGAGATGGGGGGGATACAGGGAGTTGTAGTTCAGCAGCATCTGGAGATGGGGGGGATACAGGGAGTTGTAGTTCAGCAGCAACTGGAGAACCACGGGATTGTGATGCTGGTACAAGAGGCTCTCCCGATGGGTCCAAGCCATAATAGGCCCCATACTAGGGCCCCATCAGCCCTTCTTATGTCTATTGGCTGCAAGGTCGGACTGGGCCAACGGGGCACTGGGAAAAACACTGAAGGGCACCAGCTTGAACCAAGTCCCGCTGGTGCTCCCCTGTTGATCTCCCCCAATGTGCCGAAGTTAATTATAATGTACTTGCACTTGGGGGTGCGTCCCTGTATATATACAGGTATACAGTTATCCAGAAAGTTCCGAATTACGGAATGTCCATCTCCCACAGACTCCATTATAAGCAAATAATTCTCATTTTAAAAAAACTATTTAGTTTTTCTCTGTAATAATAAAACAGTACCTGTACTTGATCCCAACTAAGATATAATTACCCCTTATTGGGGCAGAACAGCCCTATTGGGTTTATTTCATGGTTAAATGATTCCCTTTTCTCTGTAATAATAAAACAGTACCTGTACTTGATCCCAACTAAGATATAATTACCCCTTATTGGGGGCAGAACAGCCCTATTGGGTTTATTTCATGGTTAAATGATTCCCTTTTCTCTGTAATAATAAAACAGTACCTGTACTTGATCCCAACTAAGATATAATTACCCCTTATTGGGGCAGAACAGCCCTATTGGGTTTATTTAATGGTTAAATGATTCCCTTTTCTCTGTAATAATAAAACAGTACCTGTACTTGATCCCAACTAAGATATAATTACCCCTTATTGGGGCAGAACAGCCCTATTGGGTTTATTTCATGGTTAAATGATTCCCTTTTCTCTGTAATAATAAAACAGTACCTGTACTTGATCCCAACTAAGATATAATTACCCCTTATTGGGGGCAGAACAGCCCTATTGGGTTTATTTAATGGTTAAATGATTCCCTTTTCTCTGTAATAATAAAACAGTACCTGTACTTGATCCCAACTAAGATATAATTACCCCTTATTGGGGGCAGAACAGCCCTATTGGGTTTATTTCATGGTTAAATGATTCCCTTTTCTCTGTAATAATAAAACAGTACCTGTACTTGATCCCAACTAAGATATAATTACCCCTTATTGGGGCAGAACAGCCCTATTGGGTTTATTTCATGGTTAAATGATTCCCTTTTCTCTGTAATAATAAAACAGTACCTGTACTTGATCCCAACTAAGATATAATTACCCCTTATTGGGGCAGAACAGCCCTATTGGGTTTATTTAATGGTTAAATGATTCCCTTTTCTCTGTAATAATAAAACAGTACCTGTACTTGATCCCAACTAAGATATAATTACCCCTTATTGGGGCAGAACAGCCCTATTGGGTTTATTTAATGGTTAAATGATTCCCTTTTCTCTGTAATAATAAAACAGTACCTGTACTTGATCCCAACTAAGATATAATTACCCCTTATTGGGGGCAGAATGGTCACAGGTTCTTCACCTCACGGGGCAGATTTCTTGTACTGCTGCATGGGAAGGGTTAAAGCCATTACTCAGGCACAGACAATACAAGCAGCCACAGGGTTAATCACTACAATTAATGCAGTGTGCAGAGCCGGGGGTGGCGGAGCAGATGCGGCGCTGGATCCTTGTATTATTATTGTGTCTAAACGTCAACCCTCCAGCTGCTGTGCGACTGTAACTCCCACCGTCCCCGGGCTGATTGGGGGTGCTGGGAGTTGTCATACAGCGACAGGGCAGAATGTAATAAATATGTGTGAATATATATATATAATCTTTATCATGAGAGGGTTCCGTGCTTGAGCGGCATCGAGCGATCAGCCCCCTCTGTACAAAGGAACCTGTGGCCTCTCTCCATATAAGGCTCCCGGCTATAAATAGAATCCTGCGTCTATAAATAGCCCCATGTATCCTATAGAAGCATCTTGTAATCTTATAAATAATCCTGACTCAGAGCCCCCCCCGGCTCCTTGTCAATCATCTCAGGCTCTCAAGTGATTGTAGCATCTCATTGGCTGCTGTCTTATTGGGCAACTGAAATGGTTACAGATATATAGAAATATTGGGGTAACAGTCACCCCGCTATAGTTCCAGGGGTACCCAGGGCACAAATAAGCACTCACCCCAAATCCCCCCCTAACTGGCCTTCAGGCTGGGCCCCCTTAGCCCATAACAAGGTTACAGATATATAGAAACATTGGGGTAACAGTCACCCCGCTATAGTTCCAGGGGTACCCAGGGCACAAATAAGCACTCACCCCAAATCCCCCCCTAACTGGCCTTCAGGCTGGGCCCCCTTAGCCCATAACAAGGTTACAGATATATAGAAACATTGGGGTAACAGTCACCCCGCTATAGTTCCAGGGGTACCCAGGGCACAAATAAGCACTCACCCCAAATCCCCCCCTAACTGGCCTTCAGCCTGGGCCCCCTTAGCCCATAACAAGGTTACAGATATATAGAAACATTGGGGTAACAGTCACCCCGCTATAGTTCCAGGGGTACCCAGGGCACAAATAAGCACTCACCCCAAATCCCCCCCCTAACTGGCCTTCAGGCTGGGCCCCCTTAGCCCATAACAAGGTTACAGATATATAGAAACATTGGGGTAACAGTCACCCCGCTATAGTTCCAGGGTACCCAGGGCACAAATAAGCACTCACCCCAAATCCCCCCTAACTGGCCTTCAGGCTGGGCCCCCTTAGCCCATAACAAGGTTACAGATATATAGAAACATTGGGGTAACAGTCACCCCGCTATAGTTCCAGGGGTACCCAGGGCACAAATAAGCACTCACCCCAAATCCCCCCCTAACTGGCCTTCAGGCTGGGCCCCCTTAGCCCATAACAAGGTTACAGATATATAGAAACATTGGGGTAACAGTCACCCTGCTATAGTTCCAGGGGTACCCAGGGCACAAATAAGCACTCACCCCAAATCCCCCCCTAACTGGCCTTCAGGCTGGGCCCCCTTAGCCCATAACAAGGTTACAGATATATAGAAACATTGGGGTAACAGTCACCCCGCTATAGTTCCAGGGGTACCCAGGGCACAAATAAGCACTCACCCCAAATCCCCCCCTAACTGGCCTTCAGGCTGGGCCCCCTTAGCCCATAACAAGGTTACAGATATATAGAAACATTGGGGTAACAGTCACCCCGCTATAGTTCCAGGGGTACCCAGGGCACAAATAAGCACTCACCCCAAATCCCCCCTAACTGGCCTTCAGGCTGGGCCCCCTTAGCCCATAACAAGGTTACAGATATATAGAAACATTGGGGTAACAGTCACCCCGCTATAGTTCCAGGGGTACCCAGGGCACAAATAAGCACTCACCCCAAATCCCCCCCTAACTGGCCTTCAGGCTGGGCCCCCTTAGCCCATAACAAGGTTACAGATATATAGAAACATTGGGGTAACAGTCACCCCGCTATAGTTCCAGGGGTACAAATTAGCACTTATCTCGCTGCTGCATTAACCCATTCAGTGCTGAGTACTGTATAGGAGTCTGTATTCCCTTTATACTCAATTCCATTTTTCTGTTTACTCTAAATAGCTGTCTAATTACCTGTACCTGTAATTCCCGGCGCCCCAGTGGATTTGCTTTAATTGTATTAAGTCTCTGTTCTACTCCAACACCAGGGGTGGAACAGAGCTGCATGTTAATGTGCTATAACCTGAGTATTATCCTTGCTGTATGTATCCGGGGGAGAACTCCAATAATACTCTGTAATTAAAACAACAAAAAAACACAAAAAGATATCCCCCCCCCCACTGTGCTCTAATAGAGTGTCTAAGTGAGTATTCTGATATTTCCTAACATAGAGGGGGGGCTCCTTTATTAACTAATACCATAGGGAACACTCTATTTGCTTTCCTAGTGTGTCACACAGTTGGTATATTCTTGTAATGAGCCTTGTATTAATTATAGAAAGGCTGAACCCCCATACTGTACTGTCTAAGGGAAACACTATGGCACCCCCTACCCATATGTATAAATACAAATATACAGAGAGGGAATGTTCTGGGCACACAATAAGCTGTACCCCCATACTGTACTGTCTAAGGGAAACACTATGGCACCCCTACCCATATGTATAAATACAAATATACAGAGAAGGAATGTTCTGGGCACACAATAAGCTGTACCCCCATACTGTACTGTCTAAGGGAAACACTATGGCACCCCCTACCCATATGTATAAATACAAATATACAGAGAAGGAATGTTTTGGGCACACAATAAGCTGTACCCCCATACTGTACTGTCTAAGGGAAACACTATGGCACCCCCTACCCATATGTATAAATACAAATACACAGAGAAGGAATGTTCTGGGCACACAATAAGCTGTACCCCCATCCTGTACTGTCTAAGGGAAACACTATGGCACCCCTACCCATATGTATAAATACAAATATACAGAGAAGGAATGTTCTGGGCACACAATAAGCTGTACCCCCATACTGTACTGTCTAAGGGAAACACTATGGCACCCCCTACCCATATGTATAAATACAAATATACAGAGAAGGAATGTTCTGGGCACACAATAAGCTGTACCCCCATACTGTACTGTCTAAGGGAAACACTATGGCACCTCCTACCCATATGTATAAATACAAATATACAGAGAAGGAATGTTCTGGGCACACAATAAGCTGTACCCCCATACTGTACTGTCTAAGGGAAAACACTATGGCACCCCCTACCCATATGTATAAATACAAATATACAGAGAAGGAATGTTCTGGGCACACAATAAGCTGTACCCCCATACTGTACTGTCTAAGGGAAAACACTATGGCACCTCCTACCCATATGTATAAATACAAATATACAGAGAAGGAATGTTCTGGGCACACAATAAGCTGTACCCCCATACTGTACTGTCTAAGGGAAACACTATGGCACCCCCTACCCATATGTATAAATACAAATATACAGAGAAGGAATGTTCTGGGCACACAATAACCTATAAATATGAGTGAAACAGACAAATATCTTTAATAATTTTTATTCAGTACATTTGCTGTGAGGCACAACTTGCCCTTTTATCTTTCCCGTACCGGCTCTGAAGCTCCCCAATCGCTGCTGTGCTTTGATCTGCCGGAGAAGAAATGCAAATTTAGCGAGTGATTGGGGCAGATTGCGGCGCAGAGCATGGGGCTGGGGGGGCTGAGGGGGCTGGGGGGGGCTGGGGGGGAGGGGCTGATTGGTAAATGACGGCAGAAGAAAGTGCTTTTTGATAATCAGATTTACTTTGGGGAAGCTCTTGGGAAGGTTGAGTTGAGCAGCCGGGGTCTCAGCGCAGGGAAGTAATGATATTGGGCCAGAAATGGCAGATGCTTTATTTATTCATGTTACAGACTCCCTGCCCCTCCCCCTGTCAGATTCCATCACAGTGTTCTAGTCCCACCCACTGCTTGAATTACAGCCTTCCTGCCCCTCCCCCTGTAAGGTGCCATCAGAGTGTTCTAGTCCCACCCACTATTTCAGTTACAGACTTCCTGCCCCTTCCTGTGTACAGTGCCATCAGAGTGTTTTAGTCCCACCCACCATTTCAGTTACAGACTTCCTGCCCCTCCCTGTGTACAGTGCCATCAGAGTGTTCTAGTCCCACCCACCATTTCAGTTACAGACTTCCTGCCCCTCCCTGTGTACAGTGCCATCAGAGTGTTCTAGTCCCACCCACCACTTCAGTTACAGACTTCCTGCCACTCCCCCTGTAAGGTTCCATCAGAGTATTCTAGTCCCACCCACCACTTCAGTTACAGACTTCCTGCCCCTCCCCCTGTAAGGTGCCATCAGAGTATTCTAGTCCCACCCACCACTTCAGTTACAGACTTCCTGCCCCTCCCCCTGTAAGGTGCCATCAGAGTATTCTAGTCCCACCCACCACTTCAGTTACAGACTTCCTGCCCCTCCCCCTGTAAGGTGCCATCAGAGTATTCTAGTCCCACCCACCACTTCAGTTACAGACTTCCTGCCCCTCCCCCTGTAAGGTTCCATCAGAGTGTTCTAGTCCCACCCACCACTTCAGTTACAGACTTCCTGCCCCTCCCCCTGTAAGGTGCCATCAGAGTGTTCTAGTCCCACCCACCACTTCAGTTACAGACTTCCTGCCCCTCCCCCTGTAAGGTTCCATCAGAGTGTTCTAGTCCCACCCACCACTTCAGTTACAGACTTCCTGCCCCTCCCCCTGTAAGGTGCCATCAGAGTGTTCTAGTCCCACCCACCACTTCAGTTACAGACTTCCTGCCCCTCCCCCTGTAAGGTGCCATCAAGTGTTCTAGTCCCACCCACCATTTCAGTTACAGACTTCCTGCCCCTCCCTGTGTACAGTGCCATCAGAGTGTTCTAGTCCCACCCACCACTTCACATACAGACTTCCTGCCCCTCCCCTTCTAAGGTTCCACCAGAGTGTTCTAGTTCAGCCCAAATTACACTAAGAACCACTACCCCTTCTTGCCTTCTTTAGGGGCTCTTCTATCAACACTGGGGGTATTTACTCCAGGCAGTAACCCATAGCATTTATTCAGTGTTTATTCTGATTGGTTGCCATGGGTTGCCGTTTGGGTGCAGATTTGCTCAGTGTCCCCAAATGCATCATGGGAAACACCGGATTGGGAATGCCCGAGGGCTGCTTACAGCTTTAGGCACAGGGCTATGGTTCAAGGGCAACTATAGCTAAAGGACGAGTTACTGAAGCCCCATAGTGAGAGGCGAATGGTTTAACCAGTCAGCACCACGGAGAGTGTGAGCAGCACCAGGGACAGCTCTGCAGCAGGCTCAGCACCACGGACAGCTCTGCGCTCGGCTATCCGCCCTGTCTCCGTATCGGGGATTGATTAATGGCGCCTTGTGGAATTCTCTAGACTTGTAAAAGGCTCCAAAGTCACTTTAACGGCACTTAGGAGAACAGGGCTTCCATGGCGCCTTTATGCACCCCCCCCTATAACTGCCGCCCTAGGTACGGCCCCTTAGGTGCATATATAGTGAATATACCCCAGGGTGTTTTGTCCCCCCCATTATATATTTGATTGATTTTAACCCCCCGGCATGCACCCTCCTCGTCTGTTTTTACATTTTGCTTCCCCCTCTGATCTCAGATCTGACGCTTTCAGGGATTATCCCCCCCCCCCCCACTGAGACGTATCAGCATTTCTGCTCCCACCAACTCACTGGCGCCATCGGCCTGCGGAGCTGAGCGAGTCCTTTGTGTTGGGCGCGATGGGGAGAACAAATCAAACTGTTTGCACAGCTTACAATCTAATGTCCCTATCCCATTCCCATCAGTCCCTGCCCCAGTGATCTTACAATCTAAGGTCCCTATCCCATTCCCATCAGCCCCTGCCCCAGTGAGCTTACAATCTAAGGTCCCTATCCCATTCCCATCAGCCCCTGCCCCAGTGAGCTTACAATCTAAGGTCCCTATCCCATTCCCATCAGTCCCTGCCCCAGTGATCTTACAATCTAAGGTCCCTATCACATTCCCATCAGTACCTACCCCAGTGAGCTTACAATCTAATGTCCCTATCCCATTCCCATCAGTCCCTGCCCCAGTGAGCTTACAATCTAAGGTCCCTATCCCATTCCCATCAGTCCCTGCCCCAGTGAGCTTACAATCTAAGGTCCCTATCCCATTTCCCATCAGCCCCTGCCCCAGTGATCTTACAATCTAAGGTCCCTATCACATTCCCATCAGTACCTACCCCAGTGAGCTTACAATCTAAGGTCCCTATCCCATTTCCATCAGTCCCTGCCCCAGTGAGCTTACAATCTAATGTCCCTATCCCATTCCCATCAGTCCCTGCCCCAGTGAGCTTACAATCTAAGGTCCCTATCCCATTCCCATCAGCCCCTGCCCCAGTGAGCTTACAATCTAAGGTCCCTATCACATTCCCATCAGCCCCTGCCCCAGTGAGCTTACAATCTAAGGTCCCTATCCCATTCCCATCAGTCCCTGCCCCAGTGAGCTTACAATCTAAGGTCCCTATCCCATTCCCATCAGTCCCTGCCCCAGTGAGCTTACAATCTAAGGTCCCTATCCCATTTCCATCAGTCCCTGCCCCAGTGAGCTTACAATCTAATGTCCCTATCCCATTCCCATCAGTCCCTGCCCCAGTGAGCTTACAATCTAAGGTCCCTATCACATTCCCATCAGCCCCTGCCCCAGTGAGCTTACAATCTAAGGTCCCTATCACATTCCCATCAGCCCCTGCCCCAGTGAGCTTACAATCTAAGGTCCCTATCACATTCCCATCAGCCCCTGCCCCAGTGAGCTTACAATCTAAGGTCCCTATCACATTCCCATCAGCCCCTGCCCCAGTGAGCTTACAATCTAAGGTCCCTATCCCATTCCCATCAGCCCCTGCCCCAGTGAGCTTACAATCTAAGGTCCCTATCCCATTCCCATCAGTCCCTGCCCCAGTGATCTTACAATCTAAGGTCCCTATCACATTCCCATCAGTACCTACCCCAGTGAGCTTACAATCTAATGTCCCTATCCCATTCCCATCAGTCCCTGCCCCAGTGAGCTTACAATCTAATGTGCCTATCCCATTCCCATCAGTCCCTGCCCCAGTGAGCTTACAATCTAAGGTCCCTATCACATTCCCATCAGCCCCTGCCCCAGTGAGCTTACAATCTAAGGTCCCTATCCCATTCCCATCAGCCCCTGCCCCAGTGAGCTTACAATCTAAGGCCCCTATCCCATACCCATCAGCCCCTGCCCCAGTTAGCTTACAATCTAATGTGCCTATCCCATTCCCATCAGTCCCTGCCCCAGTGAGCTTACAATCTAAGGTCCCTATCACATTCCCATCAGCCCCTGCCCCAGTGAGCTTACAATCTAAGGCCCCTATCACATTCCCATCAGTCCCTGCCCCAGTGAGCTTACAATCTAAGGTCCCTATCACATTCCCATCAGCCCCTGCCCCAGTGAGCTTACAATCTAAGGTCCCTATCCCATTCCCATCAGCCCCTGCCCCAGTGAGCTTACAATCTAAGGTCCCTATCACATTCCCATCAGCCCCTGCCCCAGTGAGCTTACAATCTAAGGTCCCTATCACATTCCCATCAGCCCCTGCCCCAGTGAGCTTACAATCTAAGGTCCCTATCCCATTCCCATCAGCCCCTGCCCCAGTGAGCTTACAATCTAAGGTCCCTATCCCATTCCCATCAGCCCCTGCCCCAGTGAGCTTACAATCTAAGGTCCCTATCCCATTCCCATCAGTCCCTGCCCCAATGAGCTTACAATCTAAGGTCCCTATCCCATACCCATCAGCCCCTGCCCCAGTCAGCTTACAATCTAATGTGCCTATCACAGTCACTCCCACTAAGTTTAGTTCTGTCAGGAGCCAGTTAACCTGCCTGTATGTATTTGAGGTGTGATATTGACCAGCTGATGTAAAATAAATCATTTATTTGAATGTTATGGGCCCATAATCCTTCCAATGTTTATTTTTCCTGCCTTTTCCTTTTAGTAGAATTCAGCAGGAACAGCCCCCTAAGTTTGCTCATAGCCTGTACAGAGAGATACCATAAAACTATGGCACATAGGGATTCCCCTGTACTAAGCACAATTCAGCAGGAACAGCCCCCTAAGTTTGCTCATAACCTGTACAGAGAGATTCCATAAAACTATGGCACATAGGGATTCCCCTGTACTAAGCACAATTCAGCAGGAACAGCCCCCTAAGTTTGCCCATAGCCTGCACAGAGAGATACCATAAAACTATGGCAGCATAGGGATTCCCCTGTACTAAGCACAATTCAGCAGGAACAGCCCCCTAAGTTTGCCCATAGCCTGTACAGAGAGATACCATAAAACTATGGCACATAGGGATTCCCCTGTACTAAGCACAATTCAGCAGGAACAGCCCCCTAAGTTTGCTCATAGCCTGTACAGAGAGATACCATAAAACTATGGCACATAGGGATTCCCCTGTACTAAGCACAATTCAGCAGGAACAGCCCCCTAAGTTTGCTCATAGCCTGTACAGAGAGATACCATAAAACTATGGCACATAGGGATTCCCCTGTACTAAGCACAATTCAGCAGGAACATTTGCTAAATTATAGGCATTACGTGTATGTGCCATTCACTCACAAATGAAAGCTAATGATAGTTTTGGCTAAATTAATTTCCCTTTGAGTCAATGAAACACTGTAATTTCCATTTAGAGCTAAATAATTGCAATGCCACTGCTCCTAACATATAAACTAAAGTGACCGTTCAGTGGATGCTTATATTGCTTTTCAGCGTTTGCCGCACCCCATTATTCATACTGTACTGTCTAAGGGAAACACTATGGCACCACCTACCCATATGTATAAATACAAATATACAGAGAAGGAATGTTCTGGGCACACAATAAGCTGTACCCCCATACTGTACTGTCTAAGGGAAACACTATGGCACCTCCTACCCATATGTATAAATACAAATATACAGAGAGGGAATGTTCTGGGCACACAATAAGCTGTACCCCCATACTGTACTGTCTAAGGGAAAACACTATGGCACCTCCCTCCCATATGTATAAATACAAATATACAGAGAAGGAATGTTCTGGGCACACAATAAGCTGTACCCCCATACTGTACTGTCTAAGGGAAACACTATGGCACCCCCTACCCATATGTATAAATACAAATATACAGAGAGGGAATGTTCTGGGCACACAATAAGCTGTACCCCCATACTGTACTGTCTAAGGGAAACACTATGGCACCCCCTACCCATATGTATAAATACAAATATACAGAGAGGGAATGTTCTGGGCACACAATAAGCTGTACCCCCATACTGTACTGTCTAAGGGAAACACTATGGCACCCCCTACCCATATGTATAAATACAAATATACAGAGAGGGAATGTTCTGGGCACACAATAAGCTGTACCCCCATACTGTACTGTCTAAGGGAAACACTATGGCACCTCCCTCCCATATGTATAAATACAAATATACAGAGAAGGAATGTTCTGGGCACACAATAAGCTGTACCCCCATACTGTACTGTCTAAGGGAAACACTATGGCACCCCCTACCCATATGTATAAATACAAATATACAGAGAAGGAATGTTCTGGGCACACAATAAGCTGTACCCCCATACTGTACTGTCTAAGGGAAACACTATGGCACCTCCTACCCATATGTATATATACAAATATACAGAGAAGGAATGTTCTGGGCACACAATAAGCTGTACCCCCATACTGTACTGTCTAAGGGAAACACTATGGCACCCCCTACCCATATGTATAAATACAAATATACAGAGAAGGAATGTTCTGGGCTGTTGAGTTTGCCACTAGTATACAATAGCCACCGTTGGTCAGAAATAGTAACTAATTAGATATGATTGCCGGTTACCCCTCCTTGGCTAATGGAAAACACTCTTCCCTGGGCACTAGCCGTGATGTTGATTTCAGATTATTCTCTGGGTTCATTAAATATGAATTGTTACAAGAGCGCCGCTCTCCTGCGACCCATTGTGGCTTCGCTCCCTGCAATTGGATCCTCAGTATCGATTCCACCCCCGTCTGGGAGGCTGCACTCCAATCACTGTGGCTGGGGGTGGATGGGGCCAAGTTTCTCGCTGGAGCGCGGCGCTCGCTTGCCTTGTAAATACCCCCGATGGACTGTGACAGCCACTATGAGCTCTACGGCCCTGGGGCCGGGGTGTCTGGGGCTCTTGGAGGGGCTCGGGTTGGACTCTCACTATATCAGAGCCTTTGGGCTCAAGGTGCCAGGGATCAGAGTACAGCAGTTCCCATGGGGCCAATTGCATGTGGTCACTTGGGTCTCCTTGGGGGTGGGTGATGGTGAAATAGAATTGGGCCCCAATGGGGGAAAAAACCCATGGTCAAATGCTGATCCACCCTGTCCATTATATTAATCCCCTGCCTACAATTAACCTAAGCCCTGCCCACAAACCCCCCAAGCCCTTCCCACAATCCTCTGAAGCCATGTCTACAATCTACCCAAGCCCTGCCCACAAACCGCCCAAGCCCTGCCCACAAACCGCCCAAGCCCTTCCCACAAACTGCCCAAGCCCTTCCCAAAAACCTCCAAAGCCATGCCTACAATCCATCCAAGCCCTGCCCACAAACCTCCAAAGCCATGCCTACAATCCACCCAAGTCCTGCCCATAATCCACCCAAGCCCTGCCCACAAACCACCCAAGCCCTTCCCACAAACCTCCAAAGCCATGCCCACAAACTACCCAAGTCCTGCCCACAAACTACCCAAGTCCTGCCCATAATCCACCCAAGCCCTGCCCACAAACCACCCAAGCCCTTCCCACAAACCTCCAAAGCCATGCCTACAATCCACCCAAGTCCTGCCCACAATCCAGGCAAGCCATGCCCACAAACTACCCAAGCCCTGCCCAGAAACTGCCCAAGCCCTTCCCACAATCCTCCACAGCCATGCCTACAATCCACCCAAGTCCTGCCCACAATCCAGGCAAGCCATGCCCACAAACTACCCAAGTCCTGCCCACAAACTACCCAAGTCCTGCCCACAAACTACCCAAGTCCTACCCACAAACTACCCAAATCCTGCCCACAAACTACCCAAGTCCTGCCCACAAACTACCCAAGTCCTGCCCACAAACTACCCAAGTCCTGCCCATAATCCACCCAAACCCTGCCCACAAACCACCCAAACCCTTCCCACAAACCTCCAAAGCCATGCCTACAATCCATCCAAGCCCTGCCCAGAAACTGCCCAAGCCCTTCCCACAAACCTCCAAAGCCATGCCTACAATCCACCCAAGCCCTGCCCACAAACCTCCAAAGCCATGCCTACAATCCACCCAAGTCCTGCCCACAATCCAGGCAAGCCATGCCCACAAACTACCCAAGTCCTACCCACAAACTACCCAAGTCCTGCCCACAAACTACCCAAGTCCTGCCCACAAACTACCCAAGTCCTGCCCACAATCCACACAAGCCCTGCCCACTTCACACAAGCCCTGCCCACTTCACACAAGCCTATCTCCTCCATAGCCCATAATTCACATTTTTATGTTTCTTAGGCCCCCAGACTGTAATCCCCCCTTTACCCCCCCATGGCAGCCCCCCTGCTGAGTACAGGTTCCTCGGTGTCTGTATGGGCTCGAGTTAGTGAGTCCCTGCCTCAGCGTGGGGCCCCCTTTTGGTATTTGTGACCCCTGTTCTGCATCATCTCATATTTGTGGAAGTCATAGAATGAAGGAAAGGGTATAATTGGGCGGTGAGATTCCTGCAGAATCTATGGGGCCCTAAAAGTGTTGGCCGGAACCCTCACAGCGCCCATAGCCCCCCCTGGGGACGTGTCTCCAGAAACACCATCCCCTTGTTGCTGTGTGACGCGCAGAGGTTCCACCTGATGCCGCAGATATTTATAGAGAGTGACCTTGAGTCGGTGTTGTCTGTCTGTTCTTGGATTACGGGGCAGAAATAGACTCGTGCCGGTGTGGGTTCCGCCGTGGCTTCTCCTCATTCATTACATGTTGTGTTTTGACTTTCCCAGCTCCGGGAATGTGTCCCACCAACATCTGTCTCTGGGCGCGTAACCTGTGGCCCCGAGACCCTCCAAACCCCATTATCCTCAAACAGCTACTGACTGGGAGTGATGGGAGTTATAGTTAAACAGCTGGAAGGCCAGAAGTAGGTTGAGGTTACCATCAGGTCAATGGTTCTCTGTGCAGGCCTGCCATTGGTCATGGGGCCAAGAACTTGGGGTAGGTAGAAGAGGCAAATGCCTTGGGCACACTTGCCCCCACAGTTGCCCCAAGGCACAATGCTAGTTCTGGGCATGCCTCTTGCACCTAGTTCTGGGCTGAGGGCCACTGGGTCTAGAACAGTGGTTCTCGACCTTCCTAATGCCTCCACCCTCGTTGTGGTGACCCCGTCCCATAAAATTATTCCTAAGACCGTGAAATATGTGTTTTCCGATGCTCTTAGGTGACCCCTGTGAAAGGGTCATTTGACCCCCAAAGGGTTCCTGACCCACAGGTGGAGAACTGCTGGTCTAGAACTAAGGGTAGACAGAAGAGGCAAATGCCTTGGTGCAGTAGGGGGGAAGCAGTTGAAGGGAGGCCTGATGGTGGCATCAGGGGGGACTAGGGTGCCAGTACTTGGCTGGTATTTAGCATGGTTTTAGATAAGTTCCTATTATAACCTAATACAGGTATGGGATCCCTTATCCGGAAACCCTTGATCCCAACTAAGATATAATTACCCCTTATTGGGGGCAGAACAGCCCTATTGGGTTTATTTAATGGTTAAATGATTCCCTTTTCTCTGTAATAATAAAACAGTACCTGTACTTGATCCCAACTAAGATATAATTACCCCTTATTGGGGCAGAACAGCCCTATTGGGTTTATTTAATGGTTAAATGATTCCCTTTTCTCTGTAATAATAAAACAGTACCTGTACTTGATCCCAACTAAGATATAATTACCCCTTATTGGGGCAGAACAACCCTATTGGGTTTATTTAATGGTTAAATGATTCCCTTTTCTCTGTAATAATAAAACAGTACCTGTACTTGATCCCAACTAAGATATAATTACCCCTTATTGGGGGCAGAACAGCCCTATTGGGTTTATTCAACATTTAAATGATATTTAGCAGACTTAAGTTATGAAGATCCAAATTACGGAGAGACCCCTTATCCAGAATACCCCAGGTCCCGAGCATTCTGGATAACAGGTCCCGTACCTGTATATAGAACCTTATTCTTACAAACATGTAGGTATAAAGCACCAACACAGACAGTAGAAGGGATTGCATACAGATTACATACAAAATGAATAGAGGAGGGTCCTGGTCTAAAGAGCTTACAATCTAGAAGCAGATAGAAGCTGCAGTGCCACAATATTAATAGCTCAGTTATATCGGGGGGAGCCGGGGGTCTGCGTTACATTTCTCCAATCCAAACCAGCGGCTCCCGGCCCCATGTGACTGCGCTGAGGGCCCCGGGCTGAGCAGAAGGAATCTCGCTTGTAGAGAGAAGGCTCAGTGAGGCATGGAGCGCTCCCCCAGCCAGCAGCATTGCCCCCCCTCTGGCATAGATACCCCCCTTCCCTTCCCAGAGGCTCCCAGAGGCGCTGCCATGTCGACTCCCCCAATATGGCTGGAAAATATCGTTGGAAATCAGCATTTCTGACATATTCATGGGAATAAATGCAAATCTGCACAGTAATTAGGCCTTTGGGGCAGAATAAGCCTGTGTAGGTTTCACTGACTGTTTGTGGGGCCACACGGGGCGGGGGCAGTAATGTAAGGAAATGGGGTAATACTCAGGCAGTAATAAGAGTAGGTGCTATAGGAACTGAGGCTCTGTGTGACGCACTCATGTAGGCAGGGCAATATGGCAGCAGGGCAATATGGCAGCAGGGCAATATGGCAGCAGGGCAATATGGCAGCAGGGCAATATGGCAGGGCAATATGGCAGCAGGGCAATATGGCAGCAGGGCAATATGGCAGCAGGACAATATGGCAGCAGGGGAATATGGCAGCAGGGGAATATGGCAGGGCAATATGGCAGCAGGGCAATATGGCAGCAGGGCAATATCGCAGGGCAATATGGCAGCAGGGCAAAATGGCAGCAGGGCAATATGGCAGCAGGGGAATATGGCAGGGCAATATGGCAGCAGGGCAATAAGGCAGGGCAATATGGCAGCAGGGCAATATGGCAGCAGGGGAATATGGCAGCAGGGCAATATGGCAGCAGGGCAATATGGCAGCAGGGCAATATGGCAGCAGGGCAATATCGCAGGGCAATATGGCAGCAGGGCAATATGGCAGCAGGGCAATATGGCAGCACTCGGACCTGATAGAGAAAGAAGGACAAGACAGAACAGAAGGACCTGATTGAGATGTTAGGGACACATAGCAGAAGTAGGACCTAATAGAAACAGTAGGAGAGTAGGGCAAGAGAGAACAGAGGGACCAGATGGAGACAGAAGACACAAAAGCAACATTAGGGCCCCATGGGGACAGTAGGGTAATATAGCAACAGTAGGACCTGATGGAGACAGTAGGGCAAGATGGAGACAGTAGGGCAAGATGGAGACAGTAGGGCAAGATGGGGACAGTAGGGCAAGATGGAGACAGTAGGGCAAGATGGGGACAGTAGGGCAAGATGGAAACAGTAGGGCAAGATGGAGACAGTAGGGCAAGATAGAGACAGTAGGGCAAGATGGAGACAGTAGGGCAAGATGGAGACAGTAGGGCAAGATGGAGACAGTAGGGCAAGATGGAAACAGTAGGGCAAGATGGAGACAGTAGGGCAAGATGGAGACAGTAGGGCAAGATGGGGACAGTAGGGGAAGATGGAGACAGTAGGGCAAGATGGAGACAGTAGGGCAAGATGGAGACAGTAGGGCAAGATGGAGACAGTAGGGCAAGATGGAGACAGTAGGGCAGATGGAAACAGTAGGGCAAGATGGAGACAGTAGGGCAAGATGGAAACAGTAGGGCAAGATGGAGACAGTAGGGCAAGATGGAGACAGTAGGGCAAGATGGAGACAGTAGGGCAAGATGGAGGAGTAGGACAGGATGGAGACAGTAGGGCAAGATAGAGACAGTAGGGCAAGATGGAGACAGTAGGGCAAGATGGAGACAGTAGGACAAGATGGAGACAGTAGGGCAAGATGGAAACAGTAGGGCAAGATGGAAACAGTAGGGCAAGATGGAGACAGTAGGGCAAGATGGAGACAGTAGGACAAGATGGAGACAGTAGGGCAAGATGGGGACAGTAGGGCAAGATGGAGACAGTAGGGCAAGATGGGGACAGTAGGGGAAGATGGAGACAGTAGGGCAAGATGGAGACAGTAGGGCAAGATGGAGACAGTAGGGCAAGATGGAGACAGTAGGGCAAGATGGGGACAGTAGGGGAAGATGGAGACAGTAGGGCAAGATGGAGACAGTAGGGCAAGATGGAGACAGTAGGGCAAGATGGAGACAGTAGGGCAAGATGGAGACAGTAGGGCAAGATGGGGACAGTAGGGCAAGATGGAGACAGTAGGGCAAGATGGAGACAGTAGGGCAAGATGGAGGAGTAGGACAGGATGGAGACAGTAGGGCAAGATAGAGACAGTAGGGCAAGATGGAGACAGTAGGGCAAGATGGGGACAGTAGGACAAGATGGAGACAGTAGGGCAAGATGGAAACAGTAGGGCAAGATGGAGACAGTAGGGCAAGATGGAGACAGTAGGACAAGATGGAGACAGTAGGGCAAGATGGAGACAGTAGTGCAAGATGGAAACAGTAGGGCAAGATGGAGACAGTAGGGCAAGAAGATGGAGGCAGTAGGACAAGATAGAGACAGTAGGGCAAGATGGAGACAGTAGGACAAGATGAGCAGTAGGGCAAGATGGAAACAGTAGGGCAAGATGGAGACAGTAGGGCAAGATGGAGACAGTAGGGCAAGAAGATGGAGGCAGTAGGACAAGAATGGAGACAGTAGGGCAAGATGGAGACAGTAGGGCAAGATGGAGACAGTAGGGCAAGATGGAGACAGTAGGGCAAGATAGAGACAGTAGGGCAAGAAGATGGAGGCAGTAGGACAAGATGGAGACAGTAGGGCAAGATGGAGACAGTAGGGCAAGATGGGGACAGTAGGGCAAGATGGAGGCAGTAGGGCAAGATGGGGACAGTAGGGCAAGATGGAGGCAGTAGGGCAAGATGGAGACAGTAGGGCAAGATTGGGACAGTAGGGCAAGATGGAGGCAGTAGGGCAAGATGGGGACAGTAAGGGCAAGATGGAGGCAGTAGGGCAAGATGGAGACAGTAGGGCAAGATTGGGACAGTAGGGCAAGATGGAGACAGTAGGGCAAGATGGGGACAGTAGGGCAAGATGGAGACAATAGGGCAAGATGGAGGCAGTAGGGCAAGATGGGGACAGTAGGGCAAGATGGAGGCAGTAGGGCAAGATGGAGACAGTAGGGCAAGATTGGGACAGTAGGGCAAGATGGAGGCAGTAGGGCAAGATGGGGACAGTAGGGCAAGATGGAGGCAGTAGGGCAAGATGGGGACAGTAGGGCAAGATGGAGGCAGTAGGGCAAGATGGGGACAGAAGGGCAAGATGGAGGCAGTAGGGCAAGATGGAGACTGTAGGAAAGATGGAAGTAGAACAATAGGGCAGTGTAGTCGCAGTAGGATGAAATAGCCAGATAGAAACAGTAGGGCTATTAGTGGGGGTAGTTGAGTTGAGCCAATGAAATCTCTGGTTAGTGCCATTCCCTGCCTCTATAAAGACGCTCCTGTGTGTTGGGCACTAGAGTCCTATGTACATTTGCCCCACTTGCTCCCAGCGGCAGAAGGATTCCCGCTCACCTTCCCTTTCCCCATCTCACACACAGGCTGGGGTGTCTGGGAGTTGAGAGGTTGGGGGGGGGGGGGTGTTGCCATCAGAGGTGGGAGCACAATCCCTACGTCGTTATGAGTGTATAGCGCCAGTACCTCTGAGGGACCTCCTAATTGGATGTCTTTATCCCTTTTCTTTTTCCTGGTTCTGACTCCTGAAACAATGTAGCGGAAGGCAGAGCGTTAATCAGTTGCTTCGGGAGACGCCCCAGAAACCAAACGAACAAAAAGGGCACAATAGGGGGATTGTTTGCTTCCCCTTTACTGGCGGCCGGCCCCCCTCATTAGTACATTACATAACGGGACTCCGGGTCAAGGAGGCGCTTCTGGTGCCTATAAATATCCTTCCCCCTCGGCCCCCAGCAGCCAACTTGTCATTTGCGTCGGATTCCTTTATTGGCTTACACCTGGCTGTGTAGGCGGCCGGCATCTGTTGGTGGGATCGGATCCCCGGGATACGGATACAGGGCTGAAAGGGGGGGCAGGAAAGCTCTCAGTTGCCCCAAGGCAAGCAGTGACCCCCTAACTATAGGGATTGAATTTAGGGATCATTTTAGATTGCTATGGCAACCAACTAGAGCACGTACAGAGAGATACCATAAAACTATAGCAGAATAGGGATTCCCCTGTACTAAGCACAATTCAGCAGGAACAGCCCCCTAAGTTTGCTCATAGCCTGTACAGAGAGATACCATAAAACTATGGCACATAGGGATTCCCCTGTACTAAGCACAATTCAGCAGGAACAGCCCCCTAAGTTTGCTCATAGCCTGTACAGAGAGATACCATAAAACTATGGCACATAGGGATTCCCCTGTACTAAGCACAATTCAGCAGGAACAGCCCCCTAAGTTTGCCCATAGCCTGTACAGAGAGATACCATAAAACTATGGCACATAGGGATTCCCCTGTACTAAGCACAATTCAGCAGGAACAGCCCTGTATGACCTTCAGTCTTTGTTGGGAAGCTTAGCAGAAGAAATGACTGCTGTGAATGATGAATTATATCTATAGAATATGTCAGCGCTCTATAAATGAGGTATAATAGCAGCATCTAGAGGGTCTCCATTTATGAATGCCTTAGAGACGCTGTTGAGAGACCCAGACAGTTAAGAAAGGAAATAGCTGTCATTCACACAAAGAGACAAGCGGGAGACACAGCATTCTGTATGGGGAACTGACAGTGCACTTTTCTTGTAAATAAGCCCCATACTGTACTGTCTAAGGGAAACACTATGGCACCTCCCTCCCATATGTATAAATACAAATATACAGAGAAGGAATGTTCTGGGCACACAATAAGCTGTACCCCCATACTGTACTGTCTAAGGGAAACACTATGGCACCCCCTACCCATATGTATAAATACAAATATACAGAGAAGGAATGTTCTGGGCACACAATAAGCTGTACCCCCATACTGTACTGTCTAAGGGAAACACTATGGCACCTCCTACCCATATGTATAAATACAAATATACAGAGAAGGAATGTTCTGGGCACCACAATAAGCTGTACCCCCCATACTGTACTGTCTAAGGGAAACACTATGGCACCTCCTACCCATATGTATAAATACAAATATACAGAGAAGGAATGTTCTGGGCACACAATAAGCTGTACCCCCATACTGTACTGTCTAAGGGCAACACTATGGCACCCCCTACCCATATGTATAAATACAAATATACAGAGAAGGAATGTTCTGGGCACACAATAAGCTGTACCCCCATACTGTACTGTCTAAGGAAAACACTATGGCACCCCCTACCCATATGTATAAATACAAATATACAGAGAAGGAATGTTCTGGGCACACAACAAGCTGTACCCCCATACTGTACTGTCTAAGGGAAACACTATGGCACCTCCTACCCATATGTATAAATACAAATATACAGAGAGGGAATGTTCTGGGCACACAATAAGCTGTACCCCCATACTGTACTGTCTAAGGGAAACACTATGGCACCCCCTACCCATATGTATAAATACAAATATACAGAGAAGGAATGTTCTGGGCACACAATAAGCTGTACCCCCATACTGTACTGTCTAAGGGAAACACTATGGCACCCCCTACCCATATGTATAAATACAAATATACAGAGAAGGAATGTTCTGGGCACACAATAAGCTGTACCCCCATACTGTACTGTCTAAGGGAAACACTATGGCACCCCCTACCCATATGTATAAATACAAATATACAGAGAAGGAATGTTCTGGGCACACAATAAGCTGTACCCCCATACTGTACTGTCTAGGGAAGCAATATGGCAGCTCCTGCTCTCGTGTATAAAAACAAAACAAGCATTTTTTTTTAATCGTCGATAGCAGAAGCCATTTCTCCTCCCAGAATGCCGTGCTTCCGTCACGGTGATACTGTAAACACAGCGCGGGGAAATGGATACGGGCGATATAAATAGCCCAGCCACGCGTTCGCGGCTGTAAAAAGAAAGGAGACAGATGTTTCCATTCGGCGACGGGCAGATTGACGCTACGGCAGCACTGACTTTCCTCGCCGACATCGTAGACGCGCATTTTACGTTCTCACAACCCCATTTCAAGGGGAAGTTATTTTTGCAGTAATGACAATATGGCCTCAAGGGAAGCAGAGGGATAAGGATCTGTCCTTTGGCCTAATCCATTAGGGGTACAGTGTTGTGGCATGTAGATACCAGTATGGGGACCCCTGCCCTAAAGGGGTTCAGTTGGGTTGCCCCTCCCTTTGCTGCTATAACTGCCCCTGCCCTTCTGGGAAGGTCCCCACTAGATGTTGCTGGGAGTTGCTCCCATTCAGCCACAGGGGCATTAGTGAGGTTTGGCAGTGATGTTGGGGATCAGGCTCACAGTCGGGGTTCCATCCCACAGGGGTTCAGTTGGGTTGCCCCTCCCTTTGCTGCTATAACTGCCCCTGCCCTTCTGGGAAGGTCCCCACTAGATGTTGCTGGGAGTTGCTCCCATTCAGCCACAAGAGCATTAGTGAGGTTGGGCAGTGATGTTGGGGATCAGGCTCACAGTCGGGGTTCCATCCCACAGGGGTTCAGTTGGGTTGCCCCTCCCCTTGCTGCTATAACTGCCCCTGCCCTTCTGGGAAGGTCCCCACTAGATGTTGCTGGGAGTTGCTCCCATTCAGCCACAGGGGCATTAGTGAGGTTGGGCAGTGATGTTGGGGATCAGGCTCACAGTCGGGGTTCCATCCCACAGGGGTTCAGTTGGGTTGCCCCTCCCTTTGCTGCTATAACTGCCCCTGCCCTTCTGGGAAGGTCCCCACTAGATGTTGCTGGGAGTTGCTCCCATTCAGCCACAGGGGCATTAGTGAGGTTGGGCAGTGATGTTGGGGATCAGGCTCACAGTCGGGGTTCCATCCCACAGGGGTTCAGTTGGGTTGCCCCTCCCTTTGCTGCTATAACTGCCCCTGCCCTTCTGGGAAGGTCCCCACTAGATGTTGCTGGGAGTTGCTCCCATTCAGCCACAAGAGACTCTGTTTAATTCCAGGCTATTACAATAGGATAGAACATGTTGTAGATAAGAGGTTAAGGATCTGGGTATAAGGATAATGCAGAGATGAATCCTTTGTTTCACAGTTACATTGTACATGGAAATCTATTGGAGGAAATGAAAGATTCCCTTTAGAAATGTGAGACATTCGGACGCTTTAGGAATGTACAAATGGGATTCCCATCATGCCCAGCACTGCTTTTTTCTGTTTGGTCTCTGGGGAAATAAATAATATTCTGCTATTTTATAGTAACAGCAGCTAAACATTTAATAATAGTATGGGGGGGGGATAGATCTATAAACAGAAATACAGATGGAGATGAATAGATATAGACAAATGATAAATAGATGATAGAAAGATAGATAGATAACAAGATAGATACACACATAGATGGTAGATAGATACAGGTATCGGACCCCTTATCCAGAAAGCTCCAAATCATTTCCCATAGACTCCATTTTAATCAAATATTTCAGAATTTTAAAACTGATTTCCTTTTTCTATGTAGAAATAAAACAGTACCTGTACTTGATCCCAACTAAGATATAATTACCCCTTATTGGGGCAGAACAGCCCTATTGGGTTTATTTAATGGTTAAATGATTCCCTTTTCTCTGTAATAATAAAACAGTACCTGTACTTGATCCCAACTAAGATATAATTACCCCTTATTGGGGCAGAACAGCCCTATTGGGTTTATTTCATGGTTAAATGATTCCCTTTTCTCTGTAATAATAAAACAGTACCTGTACTTGATCCCAACTAAGATATAATTACCCCTTATTGGGGCAGAACAGCCCTATTGGGTTTATTTAATGGTTAAATGATTCCCTTTTCTCTGTAATAATAAAACAGTACCTGTACTTGATCCCAACTAAGATATAATTACCCCTTATTGGGGGCAGAACAGCCCTATTGGGTTTATTTCATGGTTAAATGATTCCCTTTTCTCTGTAATAATAAAACAGTACCTGTACTTGATCCCAACTAAGATATAATTACCCCTTATTGGGGCAGAACAGTCCTATTGGGTTTATTTAATGGTTAAATGATTCCCTTTTCTCTGTAATAATAAAACAGTACCTGTACTTGATCCCAACTAAGATATAATTACCCCTTATTGGGGCAGAACAGCCCTATTGGGTTTATTTAATGCGTTAAATGATTCCCTTTTCTCTGTAATAATAAAACAGTACCTGTACTTGATCCCAACTAAGATATAATTACCCCTTATTGGGGCAGAACAGCCCTATTGGGTTTATTTAATGGTTAAATGATTCCCTTTTCTCTGTAATAATAAAACAGTACCTGTACTTGATCCCAACTAAGATATAATTACCCCTTATTGGGGGCAGAACAGCCCTATTGGGTTTATTTCATGGTTAAATGATTCCCTTTTCTCTGTAATAATAAAACAGTACCTGTACTTGATCCCAACTAAGATATAATTACCCCTTATTGGGGCAGAACAGTCCTATTGGGTTTATTTAATGGTTAAATGATTCCTTTTCTCTGTAATAATAAAACAGTACCTGTACTTGATCCCAACTAAGATATAATTACCCCTTATTGGGGCAGAACAGCCCTATTGGGTTTATTTAATGGTTAAATGATTCCCTTTTCTCTGTAATAATAAACAGTACCTGTACTTGATCCCCAACTAAGATATAATTACCCCTTATTGGGGCAGAACAGCCCTATTGGGTTTATTTAATGGTTAAATGATTCCCTTTTCTCTATAATAATAAAACAGTACCTTGTACTTGATCCCAACTAAGATATAATTACCCCTTATTGGGGCAGAACAGCCCTATTGGGTTTATTTCATGGTTAAATGATTCCCTTTTCTCTGTAATAATAAAACAGTACCTGTACTTGATCCCAACTAAGATATAATTACCCCTTATTGGGGCAGAACAGCCCTATTGGGTTTATTTAATGTTTTATTGATTTAGTAGATTTAAGGTATTGAGATCCTAATTACGGAAAGACCCCTTATCTGGAATACCCTTGGTCCCGAGCATTCTGGATAATGGGTCCTATACCTGTACACAGATGATAGAAAGATAGATAGATACATAGATAGGTACATACATACATACATAGATGATAGATAGATAGATGGATAGATAGATGGATAGATAGATATCTGGAGATAGAGAGAAGGAAAGTGTGGAAGAGAGAAGGAAGGAATGTAATAGAGACAATGAAAGGGAGAGAGAGAGAGAGAGGAGGAGAGAATTAAAGGGAGAGCTGGGGGGGGGGTAGGGGAAGAGACGGGGGGGGGAGATACAGTAAATACAGTACAGAGATAGGATTTTCACATGGAGGTGCAGTAAATCCCCAATCCAGGCAATTCCCGGGCTAAAGAGGCTTAGTGGGATTGCTATGTAACTCTTACCCCCCGCTCAGGGTAAAGCCACTAAACCTCAGCCTGTTTATTTGCTCCACCCACCCAGCCGGCCCCTCCCCCTCACTGGCACATTCCTAGGTGCCCCCTGGCATATTCACACCTTCCCAAGAACCCACTGAGCCCCCTGCCACCCCCCCTCCCCCCAATGCCCTTCTCTCCTGTCTCCCACCTCTACTGGGGAGTGGGGAGGGGCGGGGGGGGGATGCTCTGTGACCAGTGTGTGCCAGATTGCTTGGGAGGCACTGAGGATAAAGATTAGTGTCCCCATGGCAACCGCTTCCTGGTACCAGCCAAGTTCTGATGGGAGTTGGGATAAGATACTGGGCGTGTTCTCTCCTGATACACGGTGCCAGCACACGTATGTACTCTCCCTCCCTGCGTGGCACTCACATGTACTGTTTGTATGTATACTGCTGCACTCATTTACTCACTACTATAAACCCAGTGAGAATGGGGAATGGATGGATATTGGGGAGTTGTATCAGGAGTCAGAACCAGCAGTGCAGGGAAGGGAAAGGGACAGACACAGTGACAGTTACACATAACTATAAACCCAGTGAGAATGAGGAATGAATGGATATTGGGGAGTTGTATCAGGAGTCAGAACCAGCAGTGCAGGGAAGGGAAAGGGACAGACACAGTGACAGTTACACATAACTATAAACCCAGTGAGAATGAGGGATGAATGGATATTGGGGAGTTGTATCAGGAGTCAGAACCAGCAGTGCAGAGAAGGGAAAGGGACAGACACAGTGACAGTTACACATAACTATAAACCCAGTGAGAATGAGGGATGAATGGATATTGGGGAGTTGTATCAGGAGTCAGAACCAGCAGTGCAGGGAAGGGAAAGGGACAGACACAGTGACAGTTACACATAACTATAAACCCAGTGAGAATGAGGAATGAATGGGTATTGGGGAGTTGTATCAGGAGTCAGAACCAGCAGTGCAGGGAAGGGAAAGGGACAGACACAGTGACAGTTACACATAACTATAAACCCAGTGAGAATGAGGAATGAATGGGTATTGGGGAGTTGTATCAGGAGTCAGAACCAGCAGTGCAGGGAAGGGAAAGGGACAGACACAGTGACAGTTACACATAACTATAAACCCAGTGAGAATGAGGAATGAATGGGTATTGGGGAGTTGTATCAGGAGTCAGAACCAGCAGTGCAGGGAAGGGAAAGGGACAGACACAGTGACAGTTACACATAACTATAAACCCAGTGAGAATGAGGAATGAATGGGTATTGGGGAGTTGTATCAGGAGTCAGAACCAGCAGTGCAGGGAAGGGAAAGGGACAGACACAGTGACAGTTACACATAACTATAAACCCAGTGAGAATGAGGAATGAATGGATATTGGGAGTTGTATCAGGAGTCAGAACCAGCAGTGCAGGGAAGGGAAAGGGACAGACACAGTGACAGTTACACATAACTATAAACCCAGTGAGAATGAGGGATGAATGGGTATTGGGGAGTTGTATCAGGAGTCAGAACCAGCAGTGCAGGGAAGGGAAAGGGACAGGCACAGTGACAGTTACACATAACTATAAACCCAGTGAGAATGAGGAATGAATGGATATTGGGGAGTTGTATCAGGAGTCAGAACCAACAGTGCAGGGAAGGGAAAGGGACAGACACAGTGACAGTTACACATAACTATAAACCCAGTGAGAATGAGGAATGAATGGGTATTGGGGAGTTGTATCAGGAGTCAGAACCAGCAGTGCAGGGAAGGGAAAGGGACAGACACAGTGACAGTTACACATAACTATAAACCCAGTGAGAATGAGGAATGAATGGGTATTGGGGAGTTGTATCAGGAGTCAGAACCAGCAGTGCAGGGAAGGGAAAGGGACAGACACAGTGACAGTTACACATAACTATAAACCCAGTGAGAATGAGGAATGAATGGATATTGGGGAGTTGTATCAGGAGTCAGAACCAGCAGTGCAGGGAAGGGAAAGGGACAGACACAGTGACAGTTACACATAACTATAAACCCAGTGAGAATGAGGAATGAATGGATATTGGGGATTTGTATCAGGAGTCAGAACCAGCAGTGTAGAGAAGGGAAAGGGACAGACACAGTGACAGTTACACATAACTATAAACCCAGTGAGAATGAGGGATGAATGGGTATTGGGGAGTTGTATCAGGAGTCAGAACCAGCAGTGCAGGGAAGGGAAAGGGACAGGCACAGTGACAGTTACACATAACTATAAACCCAGTGAGAATGAGGAATGAATGGATATTGGGGAGTTGTATCAGGAGTCAGAACCAACAGTGCAGGGAAGGGAAAGGGACAGACACAGTGACAGTTACACATAACTATAAACCCAGTGAGAATGAGGAATGAATGGGTATTGGGGAGTTGTATCAGGAGTCAGAACCAGCAGTGCAGGGAAGGGAAAGGGACAGACACAGTGACAGTTACACATAACTATAAACCCAGTGAGAATGAGGGATGAATGGATATTGGGGAGTTGTATCAGGAGTCAGAACCAGCAGTGCAGGGAAGGGAAAGGGACAGACACAGTGACAGTTACACATAACTATAAACCCAGTGAGAATGAGGGATGAATGGATATTGGGGAGTTGTATCAGGAGTCAGAACCAGCAGTGCAGGGAAGGGAGAGGGACAGACACAGTGACAGTTACACATAACTATAAACCCAGTGAGAATGAGGAATGAATGGATATTGGGGAGTTGTATCAGGAGTCAGAACCAGCAGTGCAGGGAAGGGAAAGGGACAGACACAGTGACAGTTACACATAACTATAAACCCAGTGAGAATGAGGAATGAATGGATATTGGGGAGTTGTATCAGGAGTCAGAACCAGCAGTGCAGGGAAGGGAAAGGGACAGACACAGTGACAGTTACACATAACTATAAACCCAGTGAGAATGAGGGATGAATGGATATTGGGGAGTTGTATCAGGAGTCAGAACCAGCAGTGCAGGGAAGGGAAAGGGACAGACACAGTGACAGTTACACATAACTATAAACCCAGTGAGAATGAGGAATGAATGGATATTGGGGAGTTGTATCAGGAGTCAGAACCAGCAGTGCAGGGAAGGGAAAGGGACAGACACAGTGACAGTTACACATAACTATAAACCCAGTGAGAATGAGGAATGAATGGATATTGGGGAGTTGTATCAGGAGTCAGAACCAGCAGTGCAGGGAAGGGAAAGGGACAGACACAGTGACAGTTACACATAACTATAAACCCAGTGAGAATGAGGGATGAATGGATATTGGGGAGTTGTATCAGGAGTCAGAACCAGCAGTGCAGAGAAGGGAAAGGGACAGACACAGTGACAGTTACACATAACTATAAACCCAGTGAGAATGAGGAATGAATGGGTATTGGGGAGTTGTATCAGGAGTCAGAACCAGCAGTGCAGGGAAGGGAAAGGGACAGACACAGTGACAGTTACACATAACTATAAACCCAGTGAGAATGAGGGATGAATGGATATTGGGGAGTTGTATCAGGAGTCAGAACCAGCAGTGCAGGGAAGGGAAAGGGACAGACACAGTGACAGTTACACATAACTATAAACCCAGTGAGAATGAGGGATGAATGGATATTGGGGAGTTGTATCAGGAGTCAGAACCAGCAGTGCAGGGAAGGGAAAGGGACAGACACAGTGACAGTTACACATAACTATAAACCCAGTGAGAATGAGGGATGAATGGATATTGGGGAGTTGTATCAGGAGTCAGAACCAGCAGTGCAGAGAAGGGAAAGGGACAGACACAGTGACAGTTACACATAACTATAAACCCAGTGAGAATGAGGGATGAATGGATATTGGGGAGTTGTATCAGGAGTCAGAACCAGCAGAAATGTATCCTAAATTTAAGACGAGACAATAATAAACAATTCAAGGGTAACTGAGCCTTTGCATACTTTCCGCCTTGGTTAATAGAAAAGTTTAAACGTTTCGGGGTAATGGGAGGCGAATCCTGATATGAATATTCTAGAGCCTGTGTATTGTATAATTTGTAAGAAGCCAATCTCTAAGCAGCGTGTATACGAGAAGCCGCTCCAGTTTGTTATTGGGAGAGAACAACTCGACTTCCACTTCAGTCACATGAATTATTTATAGGCTTTTTGGCAACGTCACTTGTTCTGAGCTGAGAGGGAGAGAATGGCCCAGTGCTGGGATTGGGCAATAAGGAGGGTGCTTGTTGCTTCCTGTGTGCCCAGAACATTCCTTCTCTGTATATTTGTATTTATACATATGGGTAGGGGGTGCCATAGTGTTTCCCTTAGACAGTACAGTATGGGGGTACAGCTTATTGTGTGCCCAGAACATTCCTTCTCTGTATATTTGTATTTATACATATGGGTAGGGGTGCCATAGTGTTTCCCTTAGACAGTACAGTATGGGGGTACAGCTTATTGTGTGCCCAGAACATTCCTTCTCTGTATATTTGTATTTATACATATGGGTAGGGGGTGCCATAGTGTTTCCCTTAGACAGTACAGTATGGGGGTACAGCTTATTGTGTGCCCAGAACATTCCTTCTCTGTATATTTGTATTTATACATATGGGTAGGGGGTGCCATAGTGTTTCCCTTAGACAGTACAGTATGGGGGTACAGCTTATTGTGTGCCCAGAACATTCCTTCTCTGTATATTTGTATTTATACATATGGGTAGGGGGTGCCATAGTGTTTCCCTTAGACAGTACAGTATGGGGGTACAGCTTATTGTGTGCCCAGAACATTCCTTCTCTGTATATTTGTATTTATACATATGGGTAGGGGGTGCCATAGTGTTTCCCTTAGACAGTACAGTATGGGGGTACAGCTTATTGTGTGCCCAGAACATTCCTTCTCTGTATATTTGTATTTATACATATGGGTAGGGGGTGCCATAGTGTTTCCCTTAGACAGTACAGTATGGGGGTACAGCTTATTGCGTGCCCAGAACATTCCTTCTCTGTATATTTGTATTTATACATATGGGTAGGAGGTGCCATAGTGTTTCCCTTAGACAGTACAGTATGGGGGTACAGCTTATTGTGTGCCCAGAACATTCCTTCTCTGTATATTTGTATTTATACATATGGGTAGGGGGTGCCATTTGCAGGCAATAAAATAGTTTCCAGGCTAATTGGCTTGAGCAGGAATTTCATTACACAATTAAACGATGATTATTTCATTCCAACCAATCAGTTGGCTGCAGCAGATATAAAATCTGGACCAAGTCTGATGATGAAATATCATTATTGTTGCTAAAATGCAGTTATTGCTGCCTGTGGGGCCCACTCAGGTGCCGGCCCTGTCGCGTCCCCAGATGACGGGGTCAGTTATTGCTGTTGGACTGACCCAGAGCCTGGTAAATACAGAACAGACAGGACTTGGGGAGGGAGGGGGGGTAATAGTGTTTGTATGAGTGAGCAAGTTGTTGTCCTGTGGCTCTGAATGACTTTGACTCTCTCGTCTTCCTCCCGCCGTCCCTGCCTGACTGAGTGAGGAAAGTGATCCATGTCTCCCTCCGCCCCCTCCTTCCACCGGCTCCTCCAATCACAAATAAGCCATGGGGGCGAGACGTGCCCAGGAACCTGTAACCTTGTTATGGGCTAAGGGGGCCCAGCCTGAAGGCCAGTTAGGGGGGATTTGGGGTGAGTGCTTATTTGTGCCCTGGGTACCCCTGGAACTATAGCGGGGTGACTGTTACCCCAATGTTTCTATATATCTGTAACCTTGTTATGGGCTAAGGGGGCCCAGCCTGAAGGCCAGTTAGGGGGGATTTGGGGTGAGTGCTTATTTGTGCCCTGGGTACCCCTGGAACTATAGCGGGGTGACTGTTACCCCAATGTTTCTATATATCTGTAACCTTGTTATGGGCTAAGGGGGCCCAGCCTGAAGGCCAGTTAGGGGGGATTTGGGGTGAGTGCTTATTTGTGCCCTGGGTACCCCTGGAACTATAGCGGGGTGACTGTTACCCCAATGTTTCTATATATCTGTAACCTTGTTATGGGCTAAGGGGGCCCAGCCTGAAGGCCAGTTAGGGGGGGATTTGGGGTGAGTGCTTGTGCCCTGGGTACCCCTGGAACTATAGCGGGGTGACTGTTACCCCAATGTTTCTATATATCTGTAACCTAGTTATGGGCTAAGGGGGCCCAGCCTGGCAGCTCACTAGACTTGGGTTTGTATCTAATTGTCGTTTAGCCATAGCGGAAGGGAGCCCCAGACTTTGACGAATTTGTTTTTTTTACACCTAATTTCCTTAATAGCCGCTTTAGTGAATTTCCCCTTCGTTCCGGTTCCCACTCACCTCTTCCCACTCCCAAATGCAAAACAAACAAGAACCCCCCCACCATTAAGTCCACTTGACTTGTGCCGCGTCCCTGAGCCCGGCGGGAAGGGCGGAGGTGGAGGGAACGTTCATTCGGAGCTCAATGAAGGCCTTAATTGGGTTTCCACTGTGCGGCAGTTTGAGAGAAGCCTGAATGCAAGTGATACGATTCCTACCCCTCCCGACCGGCTCTACGGAGAAGAAAGCCAAGTAATAATCAGTGTAATGGGGAGAAAGAGCGGAAACACCTACCCGCCCGGTGCCAACAAACCGGCTTAAGCCGCTACTTAGAACTTGGCGCCATAAGTATTTGCCGGGGAAATTGCTCTGCTAAATCACCTAATGACAAGGAGATTCCCGACAGTGAAAAGGATATATATATATATAAATAGGATTTCTATTCAGGCCATAGACGTATCTGTGGGTGCCTATAGATCAACCAATCACGTGTGCCCAGGGCAGCGGCCCACTTATACAGGGAGCTGACCTAGAAACTCAAGAACCGGTCAAGGAGTTGAGATCCAATAACAGACTCCATTGCTCTAGAAAAGCTAATAGCAAATTAGATTTCAGAAGATTATGCAGAATCTTATTGTCTTGAAGTCCAAACACCTGTGAAAAGAGATTTAATAAAGTGCCGTGCTATTGAGGCTCTCTCCAGACTGGGATTTATAGAGATATATGATTGCTAAAGGGAGGCCTGAGCTGCTGGGCAACAAGCTGGGGGCAGGGGTGCTTTGGAACCCCAGGCCACCCCAAGGGCAGTATTCCCAATGCTGCCCCCCCTAACCCCGCCACACTCAGGAAAATGGCGTATGAGTGGGATGAGTAGGGACTGCATTACTAGTGGCTTATTGCCATCCCTGGCAACCTGTGCGGCACTGCCACCTGAGGCAACATGCTCAACTCACCCCATGGCAGCGGCCATGGAGACAGGAGCTTGTGACTAGAACAGTGGGAGGTTGGGAGCTGATGAGTAAAAGAATGAGGGGGGAAAGCTGGTGGATAAGACACTGGGGGAGACAGGAGTTGGGGGGTAAGACACTGGGGGAGACAGGAGTTGGGGGATAAGACACTGGGGGAGACAGGCGTTGGGGGATAAGACACTGGGGAGACAGGAGTTGGGGGATAAGGCATTGGGGGAGACAGGAGTTGGGGGATAAGACACTGGGGGAGACAGGAGTTGGGGGATTAGACACTGGGGGAGACAGGAGTTGGGGTATAAGACACTGGGGGAGACAGGCGTTGGGGGATAAGACACTGGGGGAGACAGGCGTTGGGGGATAAGACACTGGGGGAGACAGGAATTGGGGGATAAGACACTGGGGGAGACAGGAGTTGGGGTATAAGACACTGGGGGAGACAGGAGTTGGGGGATAAGACACTGGGGGAGACAGGCGTTGGGGGATAAGACACTGGGGGAGACAGGCGTTGGGGATAAGACACTGGGGGAGACAGGAATTGGGGGATAAGACACTGGGGGAGACAGGAGTTGGGGGATAAGACACTGGGGGAGACAGGAATTGGGGGATAAGACACTGGGGGAGACAGGAGTTGGGGTATAAGACACTGGGGGAGACAGGCGTTGGGGGATAAGACACTGGGGGAGACAGGAATTGGGGGATAAGACACTTGGGGAGACAGGAGTTGGGGGATTAGACACTGGGGGAGACAGGAGTTGGGGTATAAGACACTGGAGGAGACAGGAGTTGGGGGATAAGACACTGGGGGAGACAGGAGTTGGGGGATAAGACACCGGGGAGACAGGAGTTGGGGGATAAGACACCGGGGGAGACAGGAGTTGGGGGATAAGACACCGGGGGAGACAGGAGTTGGGGATAAGACACCGGGGAGACAGGAGTTGGGGATAAGACACTGGGGGAGACAGGAGTTGGGGGATAAGACACTGGAGGAGACAGGAGTTGGGGGGATAAGACACCGGGGGAGACAGGAGTTGGGGGATAAGACACCGGGGGAGACAGGAGTTGGGGGATAAGACACCGGGGGAGACAGGAGTTGGGGGATAAGACACTGGGGGAGACAGGAGTTGGGGGATAAGACACTGGAGGAGACAGGAGTTGGGGTATAAGACACTGGAGGAGACAGGAGTTGGGGGATAAGACACCGGGGGAGACAGGAGTTGGGGGATAAGACACCGGGGGAGACAGGAGTTGGGGGATAAGACACTGGGGGAGACAGGAGTTGGGGGATAAGACACCGGGGGAGACAGGAGTTGGGGGATAAGACACCGGGGAGACAGGAGTTGGGGTATAAGACACTGGAGGAGACAGGAGTTGGGGGATAAGACACTGGGGAGACAGGAGTTGGGGGATAAGGCATTGGGGGAGACAGGAGTTGGGGGATTAGACACTGGGGGAGACAGGAGTTGGGGTATAAGACACTGGAGGAGACAGGAGTTGGGGTATAAGACACTGGGGGAGACAGGAGTTGGGGTATAAGACACTGGAGGAGACAGGAGTTGGGTATAAGACACTGGGGGAGACAGGAGTTGGGGGATAAGACACCGGGGGAGACAGGAGTTGGGGGCTAAGACACTGGGGGAGACAGGAGTTGGGGGATAAGACACCGGGGGAGACAGGAGTTGGGGGATAAGACACTGGGGGAGACAGGAGTTGGGGGCTAAGACACTGGGGGAGACAGGAGTTGGGGATAAGACACTGGAGGAGACAGGAGTTGGGGGCTAAGACACTGGGGGAGACAGGAGTTGGGGGATAAGACACTGGAGGAGACAGGAGTTGGGGGATAAGACACTGGGGAGACAGGAGTTGGGGGATAAGACACTGGGGGAGACAGAGTTGGGGATAAGACACCGGGGAGACAGGAGTTGGGGGATAAGACACCGGGGAGACAGGAGTTGGGGGATAAGACACCGGGGGAGACAGGAGTTGGGGATAAGGCATTGGGGGAGACAGGAGTTGGGGGATAAGACACTGGGGGAGACAGGAGTTGGGGTATAAGACACTGGGGGAGACAGGAGTTGGGGGATAAGACACTGGGGGAGACAGGAGTTGGGGGATAAGACACCGGGGGAGACAGGAGTTGGGGGCTAAGACACTGGGGGAGACAGGAGTTCGGGGGTAAGACACTGGGGGAGACAGGAGTTGGGGGATAAGACACCGGGGGAGACAGGAGTTGGGGGCTAAGACACTGGGGGAGACAGGAGTTCGGGGGTAACACACTGGGGAGACAGGAGTTCGGGGGTAACACACTGGGGGAGACAGGAGTTCGGGGGTAACACACTGGGGAGACAGGAGTTGGGGGCTAAGACACTGGGGGAGACAGGAGTTGGGGGGTAACACACTGGGGAGACAGGAGTTGGGGGCTAAGACACTGGGGGAGACAGGAGTTCGGGGTAACACACTGGGGGAGACAGGAGTTGGGGGCTAAGACACTGGGGGAGACAGGAGTTGGGGGGTAACACACTGGGGGAGACAGGAGTTGGGGGATAAGACACTGGGGGAGACAGGAGTTGGGGGATAAGACACTGGGGGAGACAGGAGTTGGGGGGTAACACACTGGGGGAGACAGGAGTTGGGGGATAAGACACTGGGGGAGACAGGAGTTGGGGGATAAGACACTGGGGGAGACAGGAGTTGGGGGATAAGACACTGGGGGAGACAGGAGTTGGGGGATAAGACACTGGGGGAGATAGGAGTTGGGGGATAAGACACTGGGGGAGACAGGAGTTGGGGGGTAACACACTGGGGGAGACAGGAGTTGGGGGGTAACACACTGGGGGAGACAGGAGTTGGGGGATAAGACACTGGGGGAGACAGGAGTTGGGGGATAAGACACTGGGGGAGATAGGAGTTGGGGGGTAACACACTGGGGGAGACAGGAGTTGGGGGGTAACACACTGGGGGAGACAGGAGTTGGGGGATAAGACACTGGGGGAGACAGGAGTTGGGGGATAAGACACCGGGGGAGACAGGAGTTGGGGGGTAACACACTGGGGGAGACAGGAGTTGGGGGAAAAGACACTGGGGGAGACAGGAGTTGGGGGGTAACACACTGGGGGTGACAGGTGTAGGGGCAATTATACAATTATGATTTTGCCAGCAGAATCTGCCCCACACCCCTGTAATACTGACAGAGAGAAGCTGACACAGGAGGGAACCAATGGAAGGGCAGGTAGGGAAGAGCCATCTGTATTAGGGGAGAAGCGAGGTGGAAACGGGCTGTTCCATAACGACTCTCTGCCTCATGTAACATTGGCAAACAAAGGCCGCTCCTATTTATAGGTGCATGTGTCTGTCACGGCACCTTGTGTGCCTATTATTAGCCCCAGCTGGGTGCTCCATCAATTATCCATGGGGTTAATGGCAGAGAAAGCCGTGTGAGAGTGCCCCCCCCGGGGACATGGAAAGGGCACGGGCTAAAGTACATACAGAGGGGGCAATGGAAGGAGCAGGAGGGGTAATGGGCTCCCATACACACGTCTGGGGAATCCAGCATCAAGAATAATGGAGAAAAAGGGGATAAATGCACAATGTTTGGCACTGTAGAACTACAATTCCCAGAATTCCTCTGGTCAGCTGACTCTTCTGCTGGAGTGTTGGGGGCCACTGAGAGTTCTTAGCAAGATTATTATGTAGTCAGAACCCCAACATCCACTGGGAGCCTTGGGGTACCATAGGGTTGCCCCCAGAGGATATTTTAACGGCCTAACCAGTAAATTAGTAGCCAAGGCCAGGGGCTTGTTCTGCCCCTGATCCACCCCATTGGCTTCCTTATTGGGGGTATATCTGTGCCTATATATTA